>NC_056732.1:141638210-141738210 GCF_019279795.1 Protopterus annectens
TTATTTTATTTTTATTTTACATTTGTTAGCCGGTGGTGTGTCTGACTGAGCCGAAAAGGCTCTTTTTCAGCAGAGGCCGGGGGAGAAAAGCTCCACAAAGAAAAAATACACATACATTTAGTTAGACATGATCAGTATACACACAAATTACAAAAGACATGTTTTTACAGTGGTATGCGGCACATCAACAATTACAGTGGAGAGAACAAACAAAAAAATATTAATTTAAAAATAAAGGTAATTAATAGATTTGTGGTGTACAACTGAAATTTTCAACATAGGTAGAATACATACATAGTACACAGGTACAGTACATACACTATAGATTAGCTAGTGTTTGTGAGTAAGATTGAAAACTGTTATCAAATACTCTAGATTTAGTATGTATACCTTATCCCCTTTCACTAGCCTGGGGAGCAATCATGGCACTGCGAACTTTGCTTGAGATGTTGCCTAATGAGGTTTTTAAAGGCGGCTTTGGATGATGTGTTTTGTATGCTAGTGGGGAGACAGTTCCATTGTTTTGCCACTCAACTACTATATAGTGCATCTCCAAAGCTATTGTAGCTGTTGGTGACTTCTAGTAGTAGCTTGCTTGATGATCTAAGAGGCCTTTTGGCTGAGTGATGTTGTACTAGGTTTTTGAGGGCAGGACACTTATTGGGGAGATAATAGATAGAATGACAGAGGCAGAGCTGATTGTAAGTTAGGAGGTTGGGCAGTTCAAGCCAGTGGAGCTGTCT
The DNA here is from genome assembly GCF_019279795.1 of Protopterus annectens. Taxonomy (NCBI): domain Eukaryota; kingdom Metazoa; phylum Chordata; order Ceratodontiformes; family Protopteridae; genus Protopterus; species Protopterus annectens. The sequence continues at coordinate 141,638,954 of NC_056732.1, forward strand.
CAATGCTGTACAGTGATGAGTTCTATATGAGCAATTAGCAGCAAAGCGGGCAATTCTGTTATAGCAGGCTTCCATTTTGCTTAGTTCAGTTTTGTTGAGATTAGTCAGAATGGGAGATGCATAGAGTAAGGGTGGATAGAAGTTGGGAGCGAGAAATGGCTGATCTTGTGTTGTTGGTAAGAAATGGTTTGATATGGTAGAGTGATCCCAGTTTGGCATGTACTTTTTTAATAGTTAAGTTGAGGTGACTATCAAATTTTAGGTGGGAGTCTCTGGTTATTCCCAATAGCTTAGCCTGTGCCACTGGAGTGATTGGAGTAGCATTTGTTCAGTAGATAGTGAATTGACTGTTATTCAGTGTTTTTGTTAGAACTGGTTATAATCATAAGCTGAGTTTTTTTGGATTGAGGAAAAGTTGGGCTTTGGTAAGGTAGTTTTCAACATCAGAGAATGCTAGTTGAGTTGTTTGCAGGAGGATGGGAATGTTTTGTGCAGCACAGATTAAGGTAGTGTCATCTGCATACTGAATAATAGAAGCATGCTGTGTGGAGGTATGGAGGTCATTTATGAAGACTGTTAATAGTAGTGGTCCTAAGATAAAACCCTGTGGGACTCCTATAGTTATGGGCAGTTGAGGAGAGAGGGAGAGAGAGAGAGAATTTTCCCATTTCACAGCTTGGTACTTGTCAGTTAAGTAGCTTTGGAACCAGGTAAGAGTGGAATTTGATAGGCGATATTGGTTTAGTTTGTTTAGCAGGATTTGGTGCGAGACTGTGTCAAATGCTTTTGACATATCCAAAAAAAGAGTTGACACCTGTAGGCCTTCATTTTTGAGACGGTTTACTGTGTCTGTGAAGCAGAGGAGGGCTGTAGTGGTACTATGGGCAGGTCTGAAACCATGCTGAGTAGGTGACAGGATGTTGCTGTCTAGGAGATAGTTTAGCATCTGGGTATGGATACATTTTTCTAGGATTTTGGCCAGGGGGAGAGTAAAGCAATGCGTCTGTAGTTATTAAGTTCAGTGGAGGTCCCGCCTTTATGTATGGGTGTAACATAGGATATTTTCCAGAGTTTGGGCACATAGTTTTCAACAATTGATTTGTTTATGAGACTTGAGACTGGGATAGCAATAGCATCTGCTGTGAATTTCAAGAAATAGCTGGGGAGTAGGTTGGTTGCTGTTGATGCGGTTTTTAGTTTGGAGAGCATGCTTTTCATTGAACTGGTGGAAACTGTTTTGAGGGTAAAGCTTGTATTAGTGTTACTTGTGTTGGGGGGATAGTGAGGAAGGAACTGTCCTGTGATACTAAGGATAGAATGAATTGAGTTCACAAAGTGGGAGTTGAATTGTGTTTCAATGGGAACTTTAGTGTCAGGGGTGGTTGGTTTGGGGGTAGCCTTTTGGGTGGATTTTAGTAGCTGGTTTACATTTTTCCAAAATTTTTGGGGGTTGTGTTAGTTTTAGGTTTGTAATGTTGTGTAGTAGGATGTTTTGTCCAGCCTAATGCATTTTTTTGCACGGTTGCACAGTTCTTGGTACTTAGTTGGGCTTTGTGTTTCTTTGTTTTTTTTATAGTAAAGCCAGGCAGTGTCTCTGGACTTGAGGATTTGTTTGGTTTCTTTACTGAGCCAGGGGTTTGTAGAGGTTCTAACCTTGATTTTGCGCAATGGAGCAGCAGTGTCTAGGTGTTGTAGAAATGTTTTGTTGAAATATGCTACAGCCTGGTCAAGTGGGAGGGTTTTTAGGGGGGGGGGTCCAGTCACAGTTGCAGAGTAAAGTGTTGAGGACCTCAGGAAAGAATGTTTTTGTGTTTCTAGTGGATATATAGTTAGTGGTTTTGCATATGCTTGTTCTACTACGTATAAAGTATATTATGTTGTGGTCACTTAAGGTGTCTGGGAGACTGCCTGTGTGAGGGTACAATGTGGTTAATTAGGACCCAGTCAAGGATGGATTCCCTTTTAGATTTTTTATCACATCTAGTTGGAATTTGGACTAGCTGCTGGTAGCCATGGAGATTTATTAGATCACTTGGTGGTTCTGATATACAGGTGAACCAATCTAGGTTGAAGTCCCCCAGAATAAGGGTTTCTTGTGAGTATGTGGAAGAACACCAGGATAAGAAGTCTTCAAGGCTAGCAGGTGTATTACCAGGTGGAATATATATCACAACTGTGGTGATGACGTTTTTAGGGTGAAGTTGAAATTGTGAGATAAGTATGTCCCAATTATTGGGAAAGGGGTAGGAGTTTGGTAATTGACAGACAGTTAAGTTGGACTTGTATAGTAAGGCAGTTCCACCCCCTTTACGAAGTGGTCTGTCTTGTCTAATGATATTGTAGCCGGTAGGGAGACCATCTGAGTTAGCTATGTTTTTATTTAGCCAGGTTTCTGTTAAAGCAACTATGTCTGGGGAGTAGTGTGCCATTGTGGCCTGGAGTTCAGGTATTTTATTTTTGATATTTCTAATATTAATATTTAGCATTAAAAGATGGTTGGTTTTGCTACTGTTGCTGATTTGCCCAGTGATGAAGAAAGTGGGGGTGTTATGTTCTGATATTTGTGTTGGAGCAGTTTGTGTTGGACAGGATGGATTTGGGCCTGGGTTGGGGTGGATAACCCCACTTATGGTGAGCCTGCTGTTAAAATGGTGATACAGATGTTGGAGCTTGGAGAGGAGTGTGAGAAGGTATTGTGTTTTTTTTGGAGTAGGAATGAGAGCATATGTGTTTAGTTCTGATTTGGTCAGTTATGTAGTTCTTGAACAATTGTGGGCAGATATTATTATAATGTGTGGTGTCTGTATATGAGAGTGCATAATGTAGTGTCGTGCTACTAAGTTTAGGGATATTGCTAGAGTGATAACTTGTGGTGTTGTAAAGAATTATGAGAAGACAGACTAGACCTAGTTGTGTGATAGTCATGGTTATAAAGTTTAAGTTGGTTCTAGGTGGGGAGTCTGAATGGGAATTATAGGGTTGCACTATGTGGATGGGTTAGTAGTGTGGGTGATGTAAAAAATGCCTAGTGGGAATGAGAGTGATTGGGAGTATTTTGTGTGAAGCAAGTTGATGTGGTATAATGTGATATGACTTGAGGAGCTGTGATTGGTGGAGGTGATGTGAGGGTGAGCTTTGGGTGTGGCTGTGATTACTATAAAGGCAGAAGTAGTGGGGATGGGAGGGAATAGGGAGAAGGGGAGCGGAGAGAGCCTGAGGGTTAGTGAGGGTGAATGGAGCGGGGCAGAACCCACCAAGACGAGAAAAAAGTAAGTATTACTTTACAAATCTGAACACTTTAAACAAATTCTAATGGCTTACCAGCAAGCAGAATGTAATTGCTGAAGAGCACTTGTGTCCTGGTGGGAGACTAGAAATTTAAAGATGGCTCCATGCTCAGCAGGAGTCTATTAGACTTAGTATTGGGGGATGGAGATAGCACAAGGGTTGTAAACCAGGTGGAATGCAAAAAAAATCAGAGAGGCAATCAGTGGAAATCAGTGAAGGCCTCAGAGGGGGTAAGTAATAATTCAAACTACCTGTAAAGTGAAGGAGAGAAGAGACAGCAAAGTTTATTAAGGTTGGGGGCGTGTCTTCACAATGACTTGCTGATTAGTAACCAGTTTTTGCACAGATTAGAGTAGGGAGATACATCAGCAATGAAGGGGAATGTATAGAGATGCAAATAAAAAGGTGGGCATCCAAGTTATACAAACTAAGGCAGAAAGCACTGAGAGGGCTGCTTGATTGTTAATTTAGTCACAGGGATCTGAATTAAATGTATACTGTCTATTGGACAGTTAGGATTACTGTACTAGCTGGGGGGAGGACACAAGGCTACAACAGTCAGTTTTATTAGCACGCTGAGAACTACTAAGAAATACTGCTAATGTAATAGCTTTACTCTCATAAAACATACAAGTAGAATGCCTGTGTGGACTGATCCTGCTCTTGAGGCTCAAAATGTATATCCTTTTTTAGTTTGCAGTACTGATTCCTTCTTATACTGTATGGGTGGAGTGGTAGCCGCAGACTGCAGATTTGCTTGAGTGTGCTCCTGCTCTTGAGGCTCAAAATGTATATCCTTGTTTAGTCTGCAGTACTGATTCCTTCTTATACTGTATGGGTGGAGTGGTAGCCGCAGACTGCAGATTTGCTTGTGTGCTCCAGCTCTTCATGCTCAAAATGTATATCCTTGTTTAGTTTGCAATACGGATTCCTTCTTATATTGTATGGGTGGAGTGGGTAGCTGCAGACTGCAGATTTGCTTGAGTGTGCTCAGCAAGCACAACATAATTACTGAAGAGCACTTGTGTCCTGGTGGGAGACTAGAAATTTAAAGATGTATGTATAGATATAATATCCAATTGGTGGAACAAGTAATCAAATTCCTGATGTTAAACGTCTTAGATTTACTGCGGGAAGTAAAAAACTTGGTCTTGATAACACTTTCACAAAAAATAAGGTTTCCTTAACTAACACTACCCCGTGGATTATTACCCAACATAAAAGTTGCACCTCTACCTCAACAGAGATTTTTGTCCTATATTTTTGGCTCATCTGCAAGTAAAGGAACATTATTGTTACTTCTGCTGATAAAGAGGGAGCCATTCTGTTATGGTCCAGTGCTGACTGAAAAACAGGCCTATATACAGCTAAATCATTCTAAATTTTATGCCTGTCTAAAAAAAGATCCTACACTTGACCTTCAAAAGAAGATCAATTTGTTTTTGAATAATATGGTCGATCAACAAATAAATAATAACAAAATGAAAAAGAAAACAACCTATTGTCAAGACCCCTGGTTTTTAGGAATTCTGTTACCAAAAATTCACAAATCATTTTCACCTGTACCTGGGCACTCTAATATGTCGGGCCAAGGATCTCTTACTGAATTCCTGTCTGACATGCTTAAATTTTATTTAAAACCTCTTTTGTCGGGTATTCACGCCAGAATTAAGGATACTACTCAATTTTTGAGCCTCATGGAATAATTCCATGTAGATAATACCACATATTTATGTATACATGAAGTAGCAAGTTTATACAGTACCAGTTCTCACATGCCGTTGGAATATTAGAAATTAAATTTTGGCTAGATCAGATGGCCCTATACAATGAGGTGTTTAATCAGTCTCTGCTTAATTGTGTACACATGCTCCTAAAAATGAATACATCCCATTTTTACGGTAAGTGCTATTTGCAACTGTGTGGTACAGCCACAGGGGCTACATTTGCCCCATATGTGCTGAGTTTTTTGGCCAGCAATATGTTGATGATGGTCAGAAAAAAGAAGTTATGTACTCACCATAACATTCCATGTTTATTGTATAATCTCGCCTTCATTCTTGATGGTTGGGTTCAGAACAGAGCATCGGTTCCGACTCGGCTGCATACTAAAGCTTGAGAGCTTTCACTGGCTCAAGGCTAACACCCTATCCCAAGGTGCCTAGCGATCATTACCCAGATCTCGTTTGAGAGAAACTAATCACTAGACTATGCAACCTAATATAACAACTACAACAGATCCTCTGCCCATAATTCCTAAGGCATGAAGGGAATCAGGAAACTTACAGCCAATTTCAGAAAATTCCTCTCGATCGTCCAGGAAGGGGGAAGGAGGGTGGAATGCAAGAATGAAGACCAGATTATGGACAACAAAATTATGGTGAGTACATAACTTCTTTATGTTACGTTGTCCTATCTCACCTTCATTCTTGATGTTTGGGACAGCATCCCCAGCACATTCTTTCTCAGGTGGCTCAAGGGAATAAACTCTTCAGGACAGTGGAACCAAAGGATGCCCTGTTCTGGGAGGCCAAATCTACTTTGTAATGAGTGATAAAAGTAAGAGGGTTAACCCATGTAGCTGAAGCACAAATTGAATCCAAAGAGAGCCTAGCTTGAAAGGCAGTGGAAGTCGACATAGCTCTAGTTGAATGACCTCTAATTTTTCCAGGCAGATATTTATTCTGAGAATTAGTAATGGTGTTTGTAAGTCATCTTGATAAGGTAACTGAAGTTCCTTTTCTGTTTTCTGAGAATAAAACAAACAAATGGTCAGATTTTCTAAATTCCTTTTCCTATGTAAGTAAAAATGTAACTGCCTATGGACATCCAATTGGTGAAGCTTGTATTCTGCCTTGTTGCCATGACTGGGGAAAAATACGGGTAGCTCAATAGACTGATTTAAATTGGCCTTAGAACATACTTTTGGCATAAAAGAAGGATTTGTCCTGAGAGAGACTGTCTTTGTGGAAAATCAAACAGGGAAGATGGATAGACAGAGCTTGCAGTTTTGAAACCCTCATAGCAGAAGTAATGGCTGTTAAAAAGATTGTCTTCCAAGATAAGAACTTTAGTGGGCAAGAGGAGGCTGGTTCAAATTGAGGGAGAATTAAAAAAGATAACACCAAATTGAGGTCCCAAGGAGGTGATGGTTCTCTTATGGGAGGTCTTAAAAGTAATGTACCCCTTAGAAAGGCTTTGCATAATCTGTGGGACATTATATTGGATCCCATGACTCCTACATGGTAGTTTGATATGGCAGCTAATTGTACTCATACCGTGGCTACTGCTGCACCTCGATTAAAGGTTTCTGTTAAAAATTCCAGGATTGCAGATATAGGGGCTGTAAAGGGGGTCTATATGGTTTTTGTCAGCCCAACAAGAAAATCTCTTCCATTTGCTTGCATAAAGTTTTCCAGTTGTATTCTTGTGCGACAAAACCAAAATGTGTCACACTGCCAGGGATAGTTTTGGAAGCCTGGCTAAGATGGGAAGCGGAGTAACCAAGCTGTCAGCTTGAGGCTTTGAAGAGAGGGGTGGAGCGTTCCTGACTGATGAGTCACAAGATCCGGCACTGGGTCCAGGATCCAGGGCTCCTCCTGAAGATGGGGCCATAAAAAAGGGAACCATACCTGACGAGGCCAGTAAGTAGCAATAATAATTAGCCTGTGATTCAATGATTTGGCTTTCCGGAGGACGTTTGGGATTAATGGAAACAGGGGGAAAGCGTACAGAAGTCCCGGGGGCCAATCGTAAACAAGTGCATCCCTTGGTGACTCCCCCGGAAGGTGAATTAGGGTGAAGTAGCTGCTGCATTTGGAGTTGGTGGATTTGGCAAAGAGGTTGCAGCAATGCTGGCCCCACTTGCGAAATTTTTGGTTCACAATTTCCTGTTTCAGGGACCACTCATGAGGCATAAGAATTGCCCTGCTTAATCTGTCCGCTATCATGCTGGATTTCCCAGGATGTGCGTTGCAGTCAGAAAATGCTAAGAAGAAATTGTATATTGCCATACTCTCTGAACCTCTTGACAGAGGGTGCTGGATCTGGTTCCACCTTGTTTTTTGATGTACCACACCATGGACATATTGTCTGTCTGTTTTGCAATCATACCTTTTGGAAGAGAACTCTGGAATGCTTGCAGCACCAGAATCAGCACCCTCATCTCTAGGACATTTATGTGCAAGTGGTATTCATATTCTTGCCAAGTCTCTTGGACAGCCTATCCCAGATAATGCCCCCCCCACCCTATCTGGGAAGAGTCCGTGGTCACTGTAGCTACAGGTTGGGGGAGAACAAATGGTCTGCCTATCGTTACCTGTGTGGACTGAAGACACCATTGTAGGTCCCTCTTGCAATTGTTCGTAATGAGAATCTTCTGTGACATGGGTATCTCCTGCATGGACCACTGAGCAAAGAGTAGCTACTGTAATATTCTCATGTACAGACACGCCAGTGGGACTAATGTTGTTGCAGCTGCCATTGAACCCAGAACCTTGAGGACAAATTTTCCCTACACTTTTTTCTTCATGAGCAATATTGACACCTGATGGTGTAACGTTTGAATTCTTTTGTGAGGCAGTTTTTCAACCATGTCTTTTCTGCTTAAGTCTGCCCCTATAAAGGTAATATGCTGTGATGGCAACAAGGCAGATTTTTCAAAATGTATGGTCATGCCTAGCTCTGAGCAGAGATGAATGGTTGTGTCTCTTGCCAGGTTAGTAGATGCTCGGTGGTGGCGGTCAGGAGCCAGTCATCCAAGTATGGAAACACCCAGAATCCTAGATGCCTCAGGTGAGCAGTAACTACTGCCATGCACTCTGGGGACTGTAGTGAGACCAAAGGGCAGAGCTCTGAATTGGTAATGGCTGGCTCCCAGCTGGAAGCGTAAATATCTCCTGGATCGCCTGTCCATCTTTATATGGTACTACGCATCCTAAAGATTTATGGAGCACATCCAATTGTCTTGTCCCAGAAAAGGAAGTATAGACTGCAGTGTCACCATCCAGAAATTCGCTTTCTTTACAGACTTGTTCAGTTTGCTGAGATCCAAGATTGGTCTCCAGTTCCCTGTCTTATTTGGAACTAAAAAGTACCTTGAGTAAATTCTGGATGCGATTTGGTCTGCTGGGACATCTTGGGTGGCTCTTTTTTCTAGAAACCTTTGGATTTCTCGAGTTGCTTGATCCCTTTGACCGGGTGAGATGTCTGGGATTAAGCTTGTTGGAGGGGGTGGACAAGAGAAGAGTATGATGTATCCCCTGGATACAAACAACCATACCCAGTTGTCGAGAGATGTTGAGTCAGGCGCCTTTGGGTACAGTGATAATCTCCCCCAGACTGCCTACAGAGGTGGATAGGTGGGCCTTCTTTCAGGAGCACTGAAAGGGCCTACCAGAGAAAATCTCTGTCACCTGATTCTGCAACCCACCCCCCTGCCGCGAGGGCGGCATCTTCTGTTATTTCCCCCTCTGCCCCTAGGGGAAAATTCACACTTGCATCCGGTGAAGCTCCTTTGGATTTCTGGAACCACATTTCTCTGCCCTTCTGACATTTGGGATAAGGTCCGGTAGGGACAGAGAAAGGTACTTCCACAGCAGATAGAGCTTTGCCATCTTGTTTGCACCTGGTAAGAGTCTCTTTCATTTTTGGCCCGAACAAAGACGAGATGTTAAAAGGGGCATCAATAAAGGAAGACTTGAATGGTTCAGTAAACTCAAAGACATATCCAGGAATGTCTCTTCAGAGCTATTCCTGTACCTGCTGCCCTGCTCACTCCACTGGGAACATAAGAAATGAGGGCATGGTGGAGTTTGTTATAGAGTTTAAGGTCGCAAGCTGAGAGTTTACCTTGTCAGGTATCCCACCAGCTGTAGCACCTTGAAGGGTATTATCCTAGCTCCTTGAGGAGATCACTCTGAAATAAAGTAAAATGGGATAAATAATTCAGTGACCTAAGGGTAAAGGCCATTGAAGAGAACATATGCTTCCTGTATCTGTCCATTGTATGAGAATCCTTATTCGGCGGATGGACAGTTGAAAAAGTTTCAGCTAATTCCTTCTTGGTGGCTGCTGCCACCACCATAGCATCTACTGGGACACCTTTAGTTAGAAATTGTTTGTCCTCTGGGGCTGTAAAAAAATTGTTGGGCCTCCTCAGAATTGGTTCCACTGACTCTGGAAAGCCCCATCCCTTTCGCCTGACTACACCCAGGAGTTGGTTGAAAGGCGGAGACACTCAAGAAGTGGAGGGTAGAGAACCAAATGCCTCCAGGTATACTGACTCATCTTCAGAAGGGGAGAGGGTCTTCCAGCCACCTCTCTGTTTCAGGATCTCTAAGATGTCTGAAAAGGAGACATCTTCAGAGGGTGAACGTGGGGACCCTTCTGAATCCTCTAAGTCAGTATCTGACGCGACTCAGGGGAGTCTGTGTGTTTCCTCTTACAAGTTCTCTTCCAATGGACCTCCTCAGAGGGATACTCCTGGGAGGGTTCATAAGAGAATGTCTCACCCATTGGGGCATCCCAGGGCATTGGTTCTCTATGCTGGGGCTGGAGGGATGGTGTAGAGGTTGACACTGACCATTTTGGGGGAAGAATAGCTGGAACTGAGAGTGGAGCAGTCTTTAAGGAAAGTACACTCCTCTTCACCTCGAAGGCACCACGATCCTGGGCTCAGAGAGCCTCAGGCTTTGAGGAACTGGGAGACCTCCCCTGCACCAGGGAGGATGGCTCAGAGGCTGATGTGGGTGCTGAATTCACCTGCTCTGAAGCTGCGAGTAAGAGAGTCGGGTCTGACAAGGGTCTGATTCGACTCTCCCCTAGAACAGATGAGGGAGTCTCAGCCCCCAGATCCCTTGATAGACAACATCGATGAGATCAGAGCAGAGGTTGGCACCAAAACTCCGGGGGTGGATTTCGGGTCTGACAGTAACACTACCAGGACCTCCAGGCACTCTGGCTCCAAAATCGACTGAGTCGGAGGAGGAACAGAAGGTAAAGCAGCTACTGAAGTCTGCTCCACAACTATCTGGGCTGGGCTCATGAGAATTTTTGCTAGGGCCAGTGTTCGAAGTAACCTACCTTCTAACCACCCGCTCCACATCATCATCTGAAAGGCTCTTGGATGACCAAGAGGAATAGGTGAAGGACTTGTGGCTACCTGCCACCAAATGAACCAGATCCAAGGAAGGTGACCGGCTCCTTTTTTGGCTCCGAAACTCCAGGTGGAACCGATGGAGACTTTGCCTTTTCAGAACCGACAGACTTTGGATCCGAAGAATCCACTTTCTCATGTCTTTTCAATGGAGCTGGAGTGGAAAAAGTTTTGGATGACTTTTCTGAAGGTTTGGAGGCCCGAGTCCCTTCAACAGTCAAATTTAAAAGGCCCTTTTAACAACCCCCTGCCTATCAGCTTGTTCCTCCATTCCTGCAGGACCCTTGAACTAAAACCACTGCAAACAGAACAGGAATCCTGCAGGGGACAGCACCCAAGCAATACACACTAGTGTGTCTATCTGTGAGAGACATTTTTTTTTGTGTGCAAGAATCACACTTCTTAAAACCAGACTGCCCTTTAGACACCTTGTTAAGTCACAATTAGCAAAACTGTCACAACCAGTAACGAGTCACAAAATAGTACATTTGTCACCACCAGGCAAAGAACACACAAGACTACAAAAAAAAGAAAACCAAGGTTTTTTTTTTTTCTTCTTTTTTTGAAGGAGGAAATTAGAAAGAAAAAGGGTTAGAGGAGAGTCTCTAATTTAAATGACGTACTCCACTAACCTGAGGAGACGCCTCTAACTTAAATGGCAAAACCTGGATTTCAGAACACAGAAAGGGGGGCACACTAACTAAAACAGGCTAAGTTAGGGAAAAAGGGGAAAAGGAATCCCCTAACTTAAACGGATTCACTGAAAGGAACAGTCAATAGATAGAAGGCCGAAGAAAACAACGGCCCATACAAAATCAGCAACAAACAGCGAAAAAAAAAACTTTAACTAACACAAGGAAGCACTCAAAGATATCGCTATCTAAGAAATTAATCCTACCACTTTAACTACCAAAAAAACACACAAGAGATTAAAGAAAAAATTTACTTACTCTGAGCCAGCAAAAAAGCAATCCTGTAGGTCCAAGCAGCAAACGAGATCTGGGTAATAGTCGCTAGGCATCTTGGGAGAGGGTGTTGCCTCAAGCCAGTGAAAGCTCTCAAGGTTTAGTATGTGGCTGAGTCAGGACTGATGCTTGGTTCTGAATCCAACCATCAAGAATGAAGGCGCGATAGGACAACATAACATTATATTTTTACATCATATAGATATGTGGAGATGTTTTTTAGATGATTGCTGGTTGATTTGGAAGGGACACTTGGAAGGGTTAAAGGAGTTTTTCATTTATTTGAATACTAACAATATGGGTTTATCACTTACTTTAAAGTTCAGTTTGTTTACAACTGATTATATGGATGTTTGGGTCACTAAACTTTTTGTTGGTTTTGTTAAAACTTCTCTACCGAAAACAGTTTTCAAAAAATGCCTTTTTGATGCTTCCAGTTGTCATCTTAGATTTATTGTTAATAACACACCCTATGCACAGTTTTAAGGGTTAGACATATTCGCAATGATAGTATACTAACCAACTTACAGATGAGTCAAAAATATAGGCATATGTGACTATGGTGCCTTTTATGCTGGACAAACATCTTGTATGTTTAAACAAAGCATCTCTTTAAATCTGAGTAAACGTAGATGCCATAGGTAATGTAGTGTTTTGGCATTTATTTATTGTGTTTGATGAATGAAAATGTATGTACTATGTATTATATTACTTTTACATCTTTTCCCATTCCCACATTTTTTCCCCCTTAAATTCTTGCAAGAACAGTCTCCTGGTTATGAACTGAAAAAATCCAGTTATTAGGGTGAAAGCTGGTCTACATTGGTGGTGGTGGTGGTGGCCAATGATAATAAAAGTATATTTTATACTGTGAAGTGGACTGGTGGTGTTTTCTTGTTGTGGTATATTATGAGAGACAGATGTATTTCAGTTCAGCTGTAATCACAGAAACACTGTTAATCATCAGCTTTTCAAAATTCAGCATGAATTTATTTACAAGGGAGGTGAACAAAACATCCTTTTCTGGCAAACCAGGTAAAAACAGAAAACTTAAATAATTAAATGAATGCAGTACTTAAAAATGTACTTCCAGCTTTGTTAAAAATAACAGGTAGAGAATATTCTTTCCATGCAAAATAATACAAGCTGGCCCTAAGAATGTCCATGTTTCACAGGTGTTTCACTAACACCTCTGGAGCACAACCTGTAACAATCCCATAGATACAGGAGCCTCCCAGCTACTTTTTGCACTAGCAAGGCAAACTTCACAGGTACAACCAACTTTTACCCAATTTCTCTTCACGTGACAGCACCCACACACCACCAGGATGCAGTCTTCCAGTCAAAGCTGTTGGGGATTTCTCCATTCAAATTCTTCTAGGTTTAGAGATAAGCATCCCTGACAAGCCTACTTGGCTCAGACCTAATATATGTCTGGTTTTACTCTCACCTTCCTGTTTCCTACATGAGAAACTTATATCCATTGTCAACAGTACACCATTCAATGTGCAATATGGGTTCAGTCAGACCTCCTACCTTCCCCACGTCTTCTAACATTTGAAACTGTCAGAGCAGCCACTATATTACTTAACACACTCCAATATTTAACCATTTGGTTTAGTCCCCACAGATGGAGAGTAGCTAAGGAACAAGCCCACCTGTATGGCAGTGTAATATTTTAACCTGGAATGGCTGTAGTGATAGATGGAGCATATTCAACAAGTTTACAAGTATTGTCAGTCTGTCTGTTGGGAGAGCCACTGAAGGTGTCCATGGTCTACAATGAATAAAAATTGTCTGTCCAGGCAGTAATACTTAAGGACAAATAATGCCCATTTAATAACTAAACACTGCAAATCAATTGCTGAATGTTACTTAACTTCCATCTTATATAGCTAACTGGATGTTCATATCCCCCTCAACAACTTGCACCAGTACTGTTTTTAAGCCAGAGGTGTTGAAGTGAAACACCTGTGAACTGTTTACACAAAAGTCTGAAACAAATAGAATGGGTTCAGAAAGTACAGTTGTGTAGGTAAACTTACCATAACTGTCGCAGTCTTAGCTGGCTTGGACACCTGTGACTACAAAACCTTGGATTGCTCCTAAAACCATCTGTAGACCTACTTCCTCTAACTATCCCAGTGCTATTTAACACTTCTATGATGCATTTGCTGATTTGGTTGAATTTATCACATTTTTCAGCCTGCACTTGTTAAAGAAATGCTGTTTGTTACTATACTGCTCTTAGGTTGTTTAACAGTATTCTGATATTTCCTAACCTCCTCTGATCCAGCAAAAGCTGTTCTGAGTTTGCCAAAGTTCTCCTCAGTCTGCCAAATATTTCTAAGTTTTGAAAAGTATTTCTGTGTTTCTAGAAGTTCTCTTATGTTTGCATACTTTTTTTCTGTATTTCTGAAGATTTCTAAGGGTTTGTGAACTTATTTCTAATTATTCCAGATACTGCAGGTATTCTGCCTTTTGTTATAAAGCATTTGCTACTGCACTTGAGCTCAAAACCAGTTCTTTTTAAATGAAGAGGTTTTTCCTGTATTCTGGTGGAAGCAGAGGGCTGAATCAACCCATCCGAGTTGAGAACTGCTGGTGGAAGGCTTACTGTCTGTTTATCTGATTGGCCTGAGGGCTTAACTGTGTAAAAGTCTTTCATCCTGCTGGTATAAATGCTCCCACACTATGCATATAAACAAACCTCTCCAGTTTAAAATCCCTTACAGGAAATGTTCTTCATAGTCAACCACTGTTCATAGCTGCTCGAAGAGCGGTCAGTTTGCCCAGAGGGCAGCACCACTGCAGGTCATCTAATAGTATACTATTAAACACACTTACACCTTTAAGTGACTCTTTCCTACTCCTTCCATCTACTATTTATTTATTTATGTTATTTTATTTTACTTTTGTTAACCGGCATAATCCATCTGGGTATAAGCCCATTTTCAGTGAAGGCCTGAGGAGAAAAGCTCCAGAAATACAAATTACATAGACATTAATATAAAAGGAACAAATACAATAATATAAAAAGAAAAAAAATACAAATGTACAATTGGCATCTTAGATACAATATCAAAATTATAGGAATAAAAAATAGTATACAATGATATAAAAAATTGTACAAGAAGGAATAAGTTGTTTAGTTTTCATAGAAGGTATTTGAATGTATATTTAGCTTTTTAGTCAGATTAGTATAAATACAGAAAAAGGAGAGGGGTTAGAAGATGGGAATACATCAGATATGTAAGCAGAGGTTCACAAGATGGGGGATAACACATACAGGGAATAAGCTATCCTGGGTTAATACAGGAGCAGGTCCAGCTGCTATATAGATAGCCTTTTATGTGTTTCTTGAATAGAGATATCTCTGTGATGTTTAAAATATGTTGGGGAATAATGTTCCAGATTTTACAGATGTGGTGGGAATAGAGGAAATCCCCAGCCTTATTGTTGTTTTTTAAGACTTGTAAGTGTGTTTTATATATAGAATGGAGTTGACAAGTTATTTGTGTAAGGTTGGATTAGTTGTTGCAATGCTGGGATTCCATCTGGCTGGTATAATAAGTGGTGGGTAATAATGAATTGGGTATAGGTCAGGTGTTGGGGGAGTTCTAACCAATTCAATTATCATAAGGAGAATCAATGGTGAGACCTGTGTGGAGAATTGGTGGCAAACTTAGCTATTTTGCTATAGCAGGATTCAAGGATCTGGTATAATGTATAGGTGCTTCCCTATCATCTCAGTTTCTGTCCTGGTGTATATAGGCATTCTGAGGCATTGTAGTAACTTTCTTGCAAATACGTAACATTTTCATCATGTCTGGATCAGAGAATGCCTTGAAGGTTAGGCATAAGGCCACTCTCAATAAACAATATGAGATGGAGTAAAGGGATAGTGATTTTAGTCGATCTGCATAAGACGTGTTTTTTTTTTTTGTTTGTTTCTTTTTTAGTGAGAAACCTCTGGGGCCACTTCAGATGGTGCAAGTGCCTGGTTAGAGATACATGTGGAAGGAAACATTATACTCAATTATGGGCCTGATGAGGGCCAAGTACAATGACACTATGATTTCCTTTGATCTTAATGCCATGCCTTTACTTATGTTGAGCCACACAGAAGGATTTCCTCACTACCGTAGCTACCTGGTGGTCAAAGTGTAGGTTGCTATCTACTTGTGTTCTTAGGTCCCTCGCCACTGGGACTAAGTGTTTAATCAATATTATAATTTGCAGGGATATATAATTCACCAAAGGGTATGATTATGCATTTTTTTAGCATTTAGTCTCAGACCATGTTTTTCCCAGCAGTTGTCATTTTTAGGCTTGTAGGAAGGATATCAACATCATCTGGGGATTCAGTGATTGCTCTCACCTTACAGTTGTCAGCAAACTTGGTGAGCCAGAGACCCCCAGCATTGGTTTTCACTTCAGAGAAGTATATACCAAACACGAGGGTCCCAACACTGAGCCCTATGGGACATCGTTAGTAACAAGTTTATCGGAACTGGATTCACCTATTTGGGCAACTATACAAGGGTTACGCATTCCATGGACCTAAACCTTATTTGTGACTCTAACAGAACTTGCTGGAGAGACAGATTTGTATCCCAAAGGCCATCTCATCTGTGGAATCATTTCTCATCTTCATAAAACAAGGCCCATCCCTCACACTCTTCAAAAAGAATTTGGATATATGGATGGGAAACCATAGATTCACTCTCCAGGGGTTCTGCTCATGTCTCCTTATGAACAGAGTCAGTCTGTAAAATGACTCAAGAGCTCCAACACCATACTGCCCCATCCCATATCTGGGGAATTAAGATATAATATTGTCATATCCTGGGTATTATTGTCTAAGCTTGTAAAAGCTATTGTGTCATTAGCCTAGTAATCACCTATAAACTTATATGGGTTCATATTCTGCATAGGATATAAGAGCCAGCCATCCTCCTGAACTTAAGGGCATCTTCCATGTACCTAGACCATTATCTGCTCAGGCAAAGCTAAATAAAATCAATAGTTTGGGCACCAAGCCCTTCAAAGCTTTCATACCAACTTAGAGAGGGAGGCTAAGGTCCTGAAGGAGGTCAATGCTAGAAAAATAAAACAATCAAAGTTCTCACCTTGTCAGTAAAAAGCATACAAAAATAAGGGGGATGAGGGAGGGAGAGGTTACTGCCGCACTGATCATTCAACACAGTAAAAAGCAGAAAAAACACCACTCTGGACACAAATAAATTTGTAAAGTTAGCGCTTTCGTTTATGCTTATTCAATAAACTTCTTCAGACAATTATACAAGGGAAATGACATATTTAAATACAAAAAATAGGATGACATCACTTCCTATCCTTAAAACTTTTAACAATACACATAAAAAATTTTTAAAATGAACACCAAATGTTATAATTGTTCATAAAGTATTGTTGTTACTCATTAAACTCCCAGTTGTAAAGGACAGCTGGGAGCCTAGCGAAACAAAGCTTTCATTTTCAACAAACTTATAATGGAGACAGTATCATTCAAGCCAGGAGATACTGAAGCGTTTAATTTTAATTGCCACAGCAGTTCTTTTTCTTCTAGTTGTAATGAAGTAGGCCCCCCAGACTACTGACAGGTGATCTGCACCTGGCTTACAAGGCATCATCTGATCCAGTACTGATGGACTTGTTGCACATCTGCAGTTCTAACAGCATTAGTAATGCCTGATTGAAGGAGCTAAACCACTTTTAGAACATAAAGAGAATATGTTGGAGGGACACGTATGTGTCGCAGAGGCCTCCCTATTGAGATGTCAGCACTCGAAATGCCAAGTTTTGAAAAGTCGAAAAAAAGAGAAGAGTGAACCTCAAAATAGCTCTTCTCCTGAAAACTTCTTTTTGCAGGGCACCCCCCCAATTTATATATTCCAACTCCAAGATTGTCATACCTCGGAGAAAAGGGACATTCATAGAAATGGCATCTCAGACTTGGTATATGTAAATCCGTTCTTTTAGCCACTCAGTCTCTGCATTTTAGGACTCATTCTAGCAGGTCACAAAATTTCAAATGATTACCATCTCAGAGACTACCTTCACTCTGGAACAGGATCCCCATCCATGTGAAGTAGTTTGCATTGACCCTATTGAAACACAACTTGGACCAAGGATAGGGACTAACACCTATTCCCCTGTTGGACAAAAGCAGCTTGTGAATGCTCTGCCAGTTAAACTCAACTAGATGCCTCTGTGTAATTTAGCCTGTCATTTATAAATGGGGAAAATATGGCTAGACTTAAAAATGCCTCCGAGGGCCATTAGCCTAGTAATCACCTATGAACCTATAAAAATATGAAGTGGAAGTGTTTTCCCCTGAAGGGAAATTATCTGCCCAGCAATGGAAACTGCTAGCCGATAGTCAATCCTTGGAAGCCTGCAAGAGGAGCGCTTTGGTTTTAGAAAAGCTCTTAAAGGTTTGGCACCCAAACTGTTTACTTTATTCAGCCCTTTTCAAGCTGATAATGGCTTGGGCTCAGAGCCTGTGCCTTAAGTCTGGAAGCTACCTGGCTGTTGTATCCTGGGCAGGATTCATCCCATGTAGCTAAGGCTTCTGCAGCAGTGATCAAATGATGAACATGTGCAAACACAAAATGCTGACTAAATGCCGTCTAGCCAGATAAGATACAGCTAGCAGTAGACAGCATCTCACAGACCATGAAACTAAGAATCAGTACTGAGGAAATTTGCAGTCAGGGGTTGCAGCCAAGTATCCAGAAGACCAGGAGGTCCAATAATAGATTGGTCCACAAAGTGTGCACAGTATAACCAGGTACACTAGATGTTGGCAGTGCAAAACAAGCCTCATGACAATGATGCTGGGAGACAAATTCTGGACCCATCTAGTAGCTAACAAGTGGCAGGCAAAAGTAAATGAAACTGGAATGCAAAGTTGAAAACTAAGCCAGATAAACAGCTAGCTAGAGATTCATAGCATTGGCAGCCAGCATGCCACTATATTCCACCTACGCTTCCTGTCTCCTTTGGGAAGGCATTGCTAAACATCTTTTCCTTCTAGCACCCTCATAAAAACAGTGGGATGGTAGCAAGATCAGGAGATACTGAGCAGATATCTTCCTGTGTACTGGAGGATCTCATCTTGTAACTACCTGCTGGAAGACAGACTGTCTCACTCAGCTTATTAAGCTTAGCCTCTTAATCTCCTAGTCACCAACACCTGCTACTGTGTAGCATGTAAAGGAACCATCAACATTACATTCTAACGTTTTGCACTTGCTCCTCTCTACAATTGATTTTCTGTTTATGCAATTAACAAAGAACAAGAGACAGAGAAAAGCAGAAAGAACAGTTGAAACCTCAAGCCTCTTATGCCCAGAGAAAGACTATTCCTAGCTCGCCATGTTAAAGGCTTTTGATTAAGTAGTACAGCACTCAAAATTATCAAAATAAGGATTTTCTCCAATACAAATAAAATATGTAAGATGACACCTGAAAGAGCACTTGCTGGTATATTTTTTCCTGCAGAAGTTAAGAATAAATTCTAAACAAAATATAATCATTTTAAATATAATTTCAGATATTACCAAAACACTATATAATAGTAAAAAGGACATTATTCAAACAGCTTTCAGATCTTGGCCTGAAGAAATGATGCACATTTCTCATATAAAAGCCTGGATTGTACACCCAGCTGTACTGCACATATAGCTGTATTCTTTTAATAGGTTCATAGGTTGGTACTGAGCTATCTGCCCAAAGGCATATATTAGCCCAGCCACGTTGTGCGGTATTCACTGCCTCTTTAGTAGTTCCCTAGACCCTTGTACTAGCAGCTAGTACCCTTGGCCCCTATCTAGCAGTGCTGTTAGTGTGATCCCCGGTGTGAACTTTCTGTTACCCATCCACTCATCAAGGTTCCTCTCGAAGAGTGATAGTGAGGGGCTCTGTCTTATGTAGATCGGGACCCTGTTCCATAGTAAGGGAAGTCTCTGCGAAGGCAATCTATCCCTCCAGCATGTTCTATTCATTGTTGTGTTGAGGTTTATATCCCTAGAGCGTGTAGCTCGAGTAGATTTGGTTTTGCTAAGATGGAGCATGTTCAACAATTCTGGGTTGGACATGTCTCTGTACGTTAGACGGAGATCGCCTCTGAGAAAGTGGTATGCAACAGAGAACAGTCTTAGC
Source organism: Protopterus annectens (assembly GCF_019279795.1). Lineage (NCBI taxonomy): Eukaryota > Metazoa > Chordata > Ceratodontiformes > Protopteridae > Protopterus > Protopterus annectens. The sequence goes on from NC_056732.1 coordinate 141,658,550, forward strand.
TTTTTCAATTGTGCTGCATAGGGCAACTGTTTGAGGCCAGTAATTCTCTTGGTTAGGTACCTCTGTGGTCTCTCCAGCTGCTGGAGATGTCTAGCCAGGTACATTCCAATTTGTGCATTGTACTCAATAATGGGTCTGATGAGGGAAGAGTAGAGGGGTACCATTACATCCTTAGATCTTGATGCAAACCATTTCATGATCAGATGGGTCACATAGAAGGATTTTCTAACCACTTTGGCAACATGGTTATCAAAGGAAAGCTGGCTATCTACATGGGTCCCTAGATCCCTTATTTCTTCTTCAGATTTCAGGGGATTACCTCCTATGTTGTAGTTTGCGGGTACTCTGTTTTTTCCAAAGGGGATTACTACGCATTTTTTTGCATTTAGCTTGAGACCATGGCTTTGACACCATGCATCAGTCTCATTTAGGCCCTTCTGGAGGATCTTCATGTTGGCCGGAGACTCTATTATAGCACCCAGTTTGCAGTCGTCTGCAAATTTAGTCAGCCACAGCCCTTCTGTGCTTGCCTGTACTTCTGAGAAGTATATGCCAAACAGGAGGGGCCCCAGGACAGAGCCCTGAGGCACACCACTCGTTACTGGTCTGGATTTGGACATAGATCCCGCTACTCTTACTTTATGGGATCTGTCTGAGAGCCAGTTTGCAATCCATCTTGTGATGTAAGGGTTTATGCCCAGGCTGGTGAGCTTATCAACAATACCCGAATGGGGAATGGTGTCAAATGCTTTAGCAAGGTCAAGGTAAGCCGTGTGTACCTCCTTTCCCTTATCTATAGCCTGAGTAACTGTCTCAAAGAAATCCACCAGGTTCAGGAGGCATGACCTGCCCTTGACGAAGCCGAACTGTGTGGGGTCCAGCAACTGGAGGTTCCTAATCTCTCCATTTATGAGTTCCATAATGATTCACTCCATAGCCTTACAGATCAGACTGGTCAGGCTTATTGGACGGTAGTTTCCAGGGTCAGTTTTGGTCCTATCCTTGTGTAGCGGGACCACCGTTACCATGCGCCATTCTCTGGGCACATATCCTGTGGAGAGGCTGAGACTGAACAAGGTATTAAGATGCAAGGTTAATTCCTTTTGGTGCTCGCGTATGACACAGCCTGGGACACCATCTGGTCCCATGGAGGCAGTGTTTTTAGCTTTAGATAGAGCCTTGTTAACCAACGTATCAGTAATAATTGGATTTACACAATCCCCTGGAATGGTAATAGGCCCTGTAGGTGGTGAGGGGGGGGGGGAATTTGCACTGAAACTGTCAGCCAAGATGTTGGCAATGTCAGAAGGGTCAGTGTATTCTGTTCCATTTTGTACTAGCTCAGAGCAGACCTGAGCATTGCCATTTAGGTTTTTGATGTAGCCACAGAAGGCCTTATGGTTATCCTTGGCATCTTTCTTTTCAAAATTAGCTTTAGCTGACTTCATGAGGGCCCTCAATTTCTTACTAATGCTGATCAGGGATGATTTTTCTACTTGAGATTTGGCCTTTTTTTGTATAAGTCTCCCCGTTTTATTGTAAAGTTTGCTTATGGCAGAGGTCCACCAGACTGGTTTCTTCTTGCTTGAGGAAGGAGTCTTGGTTTTATTTGGGATAGCACGATCCATGCAATCCTGAAGATGCATATAGAGTGCCTTGGTGTAGGATTCCACATCCTGGATATCATTATCCTTCTGCAAGGGAATAGTGAAGCTTTCCACTTCGGATGCAAGTAGTTTGAAGTTTGCTTTGGAAAGGTTTATGACTATGTTTTTTTTGAATGGGGGAGGTGGAGGGGTGAGGATGTCCAGGGTTATCAGTTTGTGGTCGGATCTGACCAAGGAGGGAGTGATAACGGGTGTGGTACAGTGGGTGCCCATATTTGTGATGATTAAATCCAATATGTTGTCCCTCTAGTGGGGGAACATACTAGTTGTTCAAGGGCATTTGAATTTATAAATTCTATGAATCGCTGAGCATAGGAGTTGGAACATTGGTAGTTCGCCCAGTCTATACCAGGGTAGTTGAGATAACCCAAGATTATGGTGTTGGGTAGGACCTTTATATTTTCCAATGTCTCAAGGAATGCAGAGTGAGCATCTTGGGACATGGTGGGCGATCTACAACCGGCTACGACTTGAAATGTGGTTTTGCCTGCTGATAGTTGCACATGGATGATTTCTGGGGCATCATGCTGCGCTACTAACCTGGAGATATGGGTATCCCTGATGAATATGGATACACCTCTGACCTTTGTACTGTGATCCGGTAACTGAGGCTGGAAGGTATGATATGAACTGTAACCTGGCAGTGCTGGGGTGCTCTCTTGAGCCTTGAACCAGGTTTCCATCACTGCACAAACATTGATTTTCTCCATGCTGAGGAGAGCCTCGAGTGTGTGCATTTTGAGGTTGAGACTTCTGGCGTTGAGTAGCATTACCCTTAGTTTTTGGTTACCTGTGCTGGTTACGGTGGTTGGTTTGTCCTTTGAGCCTTGCCCTAAAAAAGGCTCTATGGGGACGGCAAGAGCCTTGCCAGTATTCAAAACCTAGGTGTGACAGGTGCAACCCATCTCTGACAAAACAGCGAGGCTGGTCTATCATGTAATCCTAGGCAGACAGACACTGGATCCCCTTAGAATGACACCAGGAGCTTAGCCAATTGTTGAAATTGATCATTTTGTCTTTGTATTGTGGTATCATTCTAGGTGAAGGTAGTATGCTACTCAAGGTCAGGGTCATACCAGCTTGGGCTACATGATCAGAGAGCTCCTCAATGTCTCTTTTCATGTAGTCCAGGGAGGTACGTCTTAGATCATTCACACCAACATGTACAATGACAGCGTCATACTTGTACTTGTTCTGGAGTGACCAAAGTGCTTGTGTTATGTGGCAGATCCGAGCACCCGACAGGCAGCTGACAGTAACCTTCTCCTTGTTCAGCCTGGTGAGTGGAACATCCGTGTGCCTTACTATAGAGTCTCCTATTACTAGTGTGTTAGGTATGGTGTTTTGCCTTAAGGGCTGTTGTGAGGCACACTGCTGAGGTGAATTATGTGTTTTCTGGCTTGTGTTTGGGGGTGCAGGTTGCTTGCTTGTCTGCTTTGGAGGGCACCGTTTCTTTTTCAGATTGGTACCTAGTGCCTCCGAATATGTTTTGTGTATTTATGCGTATGTTTTGCCGGTGCTTGTTTTGTAGATTCATGTGTGACAGGTTGGTGTGATGCAAGTGTGTCCCTTATCCTCTTGACTGTCTGTTACAGTCATGGGTTGAGAGTGCTTAGCCTCCAGTCTGGCTGTGTATTTGCATCTCTCACAAGTGTCTGTGTCTAGAGGTAAGAGGAGAGGGTTGTCTGTATACATGAGGCAGTTGTGACATTGCCTCAGGATGCCCAATTCCACCAGATGAACTGGTGAGTACACCTGAAGCTGACCTCTGGACATGCTTTGAAGAGTAAATTGAACTTAAGTCCAACTTAAGTCCTGTGGACGATCGAGGGTCTTATGCTAATTATGCTATATTATAATAGTGCTGTCTAGGAAATTTGGAGAATAATAGTGCTGTCTAGGAGATTAGGACAAGTGCTGATTTCTGTTTTGCAAGTGCTGCAATAAGAGCAGCTGATCTGAAGCACTTGAGTTGAGGCTTGCCTAGTTCTAAGGGAAAATTTACAGTGCAGACTTTGTGGGGCCGGGAACAGTATACCCCCAACTAAACGGCGCTGCCCAGCGCTGCTTTGTGCGCAAGACCGCGGAAAAAGAGTTTTGCAGGGTTTTTCCTCTAGATAAGTGAGGAAAGTGAGTACAAGAGCTGTTTTTCTCTAAGCAAGTGGGAAAAGTAAGTACGAAAACTGTTTTCCTCTAGGTAATGAGGAAGATAGAGTGCTATAGTAATTAGTAGCTTATTTAGTGCTTACAAGTTCTGAACAAGTGCTGAGCATGAACAAGCAAATTTAAGTGCTAAAACTAAGAATTTGTATCTGCACTAGATGAGCTACAGGACAGAAACAAGTGCAAATACAGGCTTTCAAATCAGAAAGCTGAGAGAGATGGAAGAGATTGCCCAAACGGCCAATAACTACAAATTCTGGGCCAGAACCACTACTTATGTGGTAGACAGGTTACCTAGTGCTTACCACTCCCACTGATAAGCTAGAAGGCTTCCCTCCAACACAGAAAGGCTTAATTAAACTCTTAACAATTAAAGACTTGCTCCTTCTAATATTGGTGGCATGAGAATGAAACCATATACCTATATGGTCTTCATCTGCTGGGAAAGATCAGGCCAGAGGACTGACATCTACCTCTAGCTTTTCTCATCCAAATGATGAATCCCGTTAGCAATGACCTTTATGATAACCATCAGAAATCCAATCATATTTCCCTTTTTATATACAGACATAAGTCACAAGTTTGGAATAAGATGGGTGTTTGCTGTGCATCACGTGCAAAAAAAAAAAAGTTAGACTTTGCTGAAACTTTCTGACAATTTCTAAACTACAGTAAACTTTAAAAACAACTTTTTTATGAAAGCACTACTACAATTACTTTGGGCTTGCATGACTTATCTGAATATAAAAAGAGGAATTGCGCTTTAAAACATTTTTGAAACAGGAAAACTGTAATTAATACAAGCAGAAGTAAAAGATTCATCTTCATGTTAACTTTCTTACTTTCTTTTTTTTTTTTTTTTTTTTTTTTTTTAACTATGTCTATTATTTTTTCAAGACGGCAGCCACCAGTTCCTTTCCTACTTCACCCTTGTCTACCAGACCCCACATCAGCTTCACACAGGTTACACCCATCAAGAACACTGGTGTAGCATCATTCTGCTGTTGGAATGTAAGCTGTACTCCACTAGCCCATCCCAGACTTGCAAGCTCTGCAATGGCTATCTTATGAAGTACATGTATGCTTCTGTGCACACGCAACCTGTCAACCAAGCAGCACACCATTTGCAGCACAGAACTCTCCAGGTTCTTTTCGCTGCTGCTACTGCAGTAAGCCAGGTTAACTCCCTGCCTACACAGGATGGGAGAGTCAGTGCCAGCCACTCACTCCCAAATCCCTTCAACACCTGTGCAGCAAATCTAACATGAGTCACAAGGGGTGCAGTCAGGGATTTATATAAAAAAAAAATTATCATTTTGATGATTTTTCCCCACTTCTGCATCTATTATTTATTAATAATTCATGCAAAAACTTCTGTATCTATTAATTGTTTATTAATTTGCACAAACTTCACAACAAAACATGACTCACTCACACACACTGGGTAGCATCTTGACTAGAGGCATGGAAGTCAAAAACTGCATCAAGGTTTATATAAATATAATTTAATCATCAAGTTTAAATACATCACTTGCTACTAAAAAGCAAACATGATAAAATTACAAACTTCAAGTTCCATCACTCACAGTACATCAATCAAAATAAGCTGCAGCTATCAGATCATAACTACTGGGATATTAATACTTTAGTTTAGTTTTTGGATATTTACACAGAACAGAAACAGGAGGACATGACCAAAAAGGTGCAACAGATAACAGAAACGCTGATTCACTGGGACAAGCCGAGAATACATCAAACTTCAAAGAGAAATAAGCAACCTTTGCTGGAACAAAGGAAGAGTTATAGGTTAACATTTGGAATAAAGTAATTTATTAAAAGCGGTGGTGGTGCTGCGGTAGCATTGTCGCCTCCTTGTAAGACGCTGTCTGGTTCAATTCTCAGCTAGAGCGTTTTCTGCGTGGAGACATGTGTGAATGGGCTTACCTTCGTTGAAGGTTGTGCGTCAGGGCTGGTAACTCGGCACGTAAAAATCAACTACCAATCATTAGCGGTCCGGAGTTCCACTGTGGCGACCCCTAACCGGGAAAAGATGAAAGACACAACATTAAAAGGGATAATTTGAAGGTATTTAGAACATAGTCAGGACAAATGACATGATCATTTCAGGTCTGACAGTGAAAAAATTCTACACAGGTTGAAAAATGAATGAACAATTTGCGTGTGTTAGTGATGAATGAGGCTTTGACAGGCTACCCTAAGGTATATCCTACAACTCTATAGAAAGAAAATTAGAATCACTAATGGCAGATTTAATAACAGTTCTTTTTATAATGTTGACTGCGTAGACCAGCAATCTGCAGGGAGGTCAATATTAACATAGATCTGGTACCCTAAGAGGTCATCAGAACCATAACAATTAACAATTCTTAAATGAGATTATAAAAGGAAATGCTCAGAAGAGGTCACAGAGTTATTTAATGTAAAGCTGGAATACTCAGCAACACGCTGGTTCAAGCACTGCAGTATTAAACAGATTTAGGAAGGCTAATATTTCAAGAAATGCATCCATCAACTCCTTAAAAACCAAAGGTAGCTTTAGTTTAATCCTCTTATAGTTGGGTCAGGAAAGGCAAAGGTAATACAATTTTCTTAGACTTTAAATACATAACCTAAAACAAACCCAGAATAGAGTTTACCCTGGGCCTGACTCTAAAATACTTACTCTCAGTGTAAGCAACTTAATCCAGTGTAAGCTTTCTTTATACAACTGAGTAAGCCACTTACACTAAAAGTAAGTCTTTGGGAATCTGTCCCCCTGTACCACAACTACTAAGTATTTTTTGAAATACATGTTAACTCTGAAATTCTGAAGATTAGTGTTATTCTTGAGCTGCATTTCTTTTAACATTAAAGCATAAAAAACATTAATATTTTTTCCAGACAAATGAAATACTTTTAACTTATCATCATTCCCATATTTATATATTTTATTCATATTCCCTGTGACATTAGCTTGTCTTTCCTATACCTGTGTGTGATTTTCCTAGTGTCTCATTCTTTGTCACACATCTCAAAAACATGCCTATAAAGGTGAAATGGAGATCTTCTAAAGTGTGTGTGTGTGTGTGTGTGTGTGTGTGTGTGTGTGTGTGTGTGTGTGTGTGTGTGTGTGTGTGTGTGTGTGTGTGTGTGTTCTGCACTGGACTAATATCCTGAAGAGGAATGGCTGCCTGACTTAAACCACTTGTTTGTCAGGACAGACTCCAGTCTCCCCAAAGCAAGCAGGTGCTACAAAATAATTTCCAATATGGGATATTGATCACACTGTTACAATACTGAGTCATAAAGTACTAAACTGTAGCTTTGGAATGACATTCAGACTGGTGCTAGTCATCACCTAAAGTGATCTGTGCTGTAGTTGTACTATTTAAAAAAAATACAAAACAGCCTTACAAATATGTCTGTCCCTTTAAAAATGGAATGTGTCTGTATTATATATCTAAGAGTTCTAATTCAGCAAGGGGGAGAAAAGGCAGATTCCATATGTGGGAGTGACTATACTGCATTGTAATTTTGGCTAAGTGTGGCTTGATTCACAAGTCATCATCAGGAATAAGAAATATTATGGAAGACATCTAGGATAATAATGATAAACAAGCACAGTTATAAAATTAACGTATTATCCTTTAAACATTTTCATTTAAATACCACATGATGTTTAGAAAACAGACATGAAAAAACTCACTGTGAGATCTGTTTCAAAGAACTGTTCAGAAGCTGCACATCTAACTGCTGAAGTAGTAAATACATTTTCATTTTTAGCTCTCCATCAGGGTCTTCATCATTCTTTATCTTATCAAGCAGTCGTAACATTGATGTATCTTCTCCTTCTACAGTAGCAAAGCTTGGTCCAAGAATTTTAGCTACAGGATCTCTGTTTGCTGCAAGTAAAATGGCATTTATCCCATCAGACCACAGTGCAATTCAAAAATCATAGGCAGTCCTCAACAACATACAAATGCAATTGCCAGTACATTAGACATATCACATAATTACAAATGTTTCCTATCTACAGTGGTTAGAACTCCCTCAGCTAATTAGCTATCACCAATTAGTCCTCGCCTTCAACATAATAAGGAACCCTCAGAAAACCCCAGCCCTAAACCAACTTCTAAACAAATATTCTGCAAATCGCCCTCTACCCTCATCCAACAAAACCCTGCTCTGCATAACCAAAGCCAATAACACTGCAGGGAAAAGTCTGTTCTCCCACACCATTGCTAGGGAATGGAATAACCTCTCCCAAAGTATCTCCTCTGCACCTTCCATCTCACTTTTCAAGACATCACTAAAGTCACACCTCTTGCAATCATGGCTCTGTCCCTGAATCAGATAAAATCTTTTCTGCTCTCCTCCTAACTTGCCGCACCTCATCTCCTCACTGCTTACCTCAGCTATTCTGTACTACTCAAATACTCCCTATCAAGAACTACTATCCTACAAACTATTTCTCACGCTATCTCCTAAGTAGCATTATTTTCCAGATTCCATTCCTTCATTTTTATGCTTTGTACTACCAATAGGGAATTTAAAGTTTTGCTATCTATATACCAAGCTTGCCTAAATCAAACTAAGGTACAAAAAATCTCCTTGATTGTATATATGCCACTGTACACAAATTTTCTGTCATTTGTGGATTATGTGTTGTCATATAAAGACATGGAGCTCTGATTGTATACATGCCTCGGTACAGAAATGTTTTTATCATTTGTTGTATTTGTACTGTTATGTTACGCAGCTTTTCTCCCCGGGCCTCCACTATAAAATGGACCTTGTTCCAGTTGGACTTTCCCAGTAAACAAATGTAAAATAAAAATAAATAAATAAAATAAATCTAGGTGTAGCTCCTCTCACTTTTGCTACCTCATTTCTTCATTGTGACCGATTTGATTCTGTGGCACTGCTCGACAGGGGCACAGGAAAATAATTTTCTTGGGTGGCGAAAGCCAGGGAACCTTTTTGGCTAGGCTTATATAGGCCCCATGGCCGATAGCCTAGTACCTACCTGTGAACCTATATACATAGTATCTCTATTAGCATGTATTTTTTTTTACTTTGATTACCAAAGATCGTACCCTCTCAGCTGTCCAGATTTTTGCAGGATGTCCAGATTTTGGTCTCATGGTTCTTGGTCTGTTCCTCATAAAATTTGTGTTTTTCTGTAAAATCACTGAGGACTGAAGTCACCAAATAATGAGATACAATTGAGTTTCAGACTTCCTATCCTTTAGGAAATGCATGCTAATGTAAAACCTGTTATTCTAGAAACTTGTTTATATGAGCAGTATTTATAATATGTCCCTATTTTAGGGGTTTTGTTCCCCCATTATTTTAGACTTTGTTCTGATTTCTTGTGCTAAGACTTTGAGAGGTGTGCTTACGATTGTTTTGAATGAAACATTTTTGTTGTTGCTGTTTTTTCATGTAACTCAGGTTATGCCTGCAAATGCTAGGAGTGCTCTACCCAGGTGAAGAAAATGTAAGTAAAAAAAAAACATAAGTAAATAAATCAAAACTCAGCAAAAAAAAACACCACTAAAACAATTTTTGTCAAAAATATACCAAAGAAGCACAGCTATCTGATGTGTTCACCGTAAAAGATGATAAATCATTCTTGTTTACACACTTAACAGCTTTACTCACGTTTATGTAATAGTCCTCTTTTGGGGACATTCTTAGCTCAGATTTTTGCTAAGTAATAGATACACTTCCTGGAATACTGTCTTTGTCACTTACTATCACTCAAGGAGTCATAACCCTGCTTACAGAGAGGCCCCAGCTTCAAATCTTGTAGACAAGACGCTGGACATAATTAAATATAAAAATAAATGTTCTTAAGCATAACAGAATCAGCAATGAAATCCACTCCACCCTACCCAAGACCCATTCCAAGACTATGCCCAAAAGGTCAGTTTGTGTGTCACTAACCTCAGCAAACAGGGACATTGCTTTCATTGGAAAACAGCACCACACTACTACGGTGGAATCATCATGTACCATTGTGTACTGCACCACACATACCTGGTAGACCCCATCAAGGATTTATGGTGTTTAGTTTGTGCAGTCTTCTCTTTAGCTCACCATTAACTGTTTATTTTTTAGCTGCTTATACATGGCATCAAAAAATCTAGTCACCACTCAAGCTACCACCCTTGGTACAACTAGTTAAGGATATAGTGCGTCTCTTTTGTACAGCCTTATCTTTTATACTTCATGCAATTCCACTATTTCTGTGCAAATGGCTAAATATGACAAATAGCTTAGTGAACAGTCAAACTGCATCATAAATCATTCACTTTGGAAAATGACACCAGGGCTAATGACATAAAAATTTCAGAAGAAATTCAAAAACTTGAAAGGGAACAGGAGTCAGGAAATCTAAACAGTTGAATTATTCTTGTCTTCACAATCTGCTGTACAACCAGCTCTCTCATACTGTCATTTCAGTTTTAAGTAGATTTGAGTAGAATGGCAAACTATGAATCCAAAGGGCTTGTGCACGCTTCAACAAGAAGCAGTATAATAACTACTACAGAAAAATCACCTCTTGCCTCAAATTCAAGTTAGCTTATAAAGCTTTGTAAAAGTGCACATTGTAGAGCAAGTGTCTACTTTATACACTGGCACTGCCAAAACACCATGGAAAAGGGCTGCAGTCATAGCCACACTCCTTGCAGAATGAGATCTGGTGAAGCTCTGAATTAGCTTCACAGTAGAATAACAAAGGTCTGAAAAAATCAGCCATCTGACAGGAAACAGACAATGACTTTTTACCAGCAAGTAACCCAGCCTTATTTACTGCATATTTACTTGTCTTGTTGACCAGAAATGTTCAATTGGTCATTGGCAATTTATAGTGAGGATCTATAAAGAAAAGCTCCAAGAAGTTAACTACACTAATACAGAGACAGCTGAATATAAATAAAAAGTAAATGTGAGTGCAAGAGTTTTCAGAACAAAAACAAATAACATCTATCATGATATGAGCAAGTAATGTTTTTCATAGCATAGATTTAAAAAAAAAATGTTTATAAACAAATCTTCACATATGTAAATGACTATGACCTCTTCTGTGATGAACAGAAAGGCTTTAACACAACCACAACATTATACACAGCAATGCAATACATCTTTAATAACTCAGATGAAAGCATATTAACAGCAAGGGCATTCATAGATATAACTAGAGCATATGAAACAGTTGGTCATACTTGGCTCTTAAAATAAGCCTGCTAAGTGAAATCTGTATAAAAGACACCTATCCAATAGAATATTTAATGTATACATTAATCCTAAGCAATCAGACAAAGGAACACTTTTGTATGGTTTCCTGTAAGGTTCATTAGCGCTGATCTCACTTTTCTTAAATGACCTTTCTCATGACAGTCTGACTATTAAGATAATTCCTCATGCAGATGATATGCGGAAATTGGACTAATCATTTTACAATAGCCGTCAAAAAATGAAGCTAAACTTCAATAAAATAGCACAGTGGACTTTGAATAAACAAGTATAAACATTTCCAAATTAGCAGTCATGTTTTCTTAGTTCCTAGCAAGCACTTTCAAAAACTACCATCAATGATGATCATCCACCTGCAAGGTGATCCTCATCTCCTTGTAGATAAACAGAAATACATGGGGCTCAGTTTAGCCCATCATCTGTCCTTTAAGAGACTCAATGAAATAGCTGTCAAAAGTTCTGATATAGTTAAACATAAAGTATCACACCTTATAGCAGTTAGAGAAGGACTTGCCATTGCTAAGAATATACCCAAACCAAAACTGGAATATGGTCTCCCACTAAGTGCACTCTACTTTGTAATGAATATCCACGTTTTGCAAGTTACAGAGAACAAATCTGTCACTTTATCCAATTAGCAAGCCTACAAGTGCACAACTTCAAGCTTCTCAAAAATGTAACTGGCTTCCAATAAAAGGTAGGACAATAACTCATTTCAGAATTATTAACCTCCACCATTAACCCATCTTTCAAGAGTTTCCTGACAATAAGACAACACACAAACATCTTCAGACAGGCACAGGAAGAGGCTGTCTCATTAGTAAGACCAGCTATTAGAAATGCAACCAGCAAAAAAAAAAAAAAAGTTCCAAAAATTCCCCCAACTACTTAGAATCACATTCCAAGCAATACTAGACACCAGTCTACTATAAAATATATATATATATATATATATATATTTTAGCTGTAGTGCTGGTTTGACTTGTTCTCTGCCTGACTATTGCTGACCTCTGTCTGCATTTAATTTTGAATTGAAGTTTTTCATTTATGGTTTGGTTGCTTCTAGTTTTTTAATTATTTTTCTTACATTGCATTTTGTTTTTAAGTTTTTTGTTGTTTTGTAGTTTTAAGAGATCTTGGCTAGGGTCAATTAAAAAGAATTCATTTGCAGACAGTGAATACCATCCAGCTAATTAGTGGGAGGAGGTGAGAAATAGTATTCTTCATATAACTAGAAACATTTGGAGGCATCTTTATTTGGCTGTAGTGCTTGTTTGAATTGCTGTTCTTTGTCCGATTATAGCTGATCTCAGTCTTCATTTGATTTTTCCCATACACCCACCCTACTTGCTGTTGTACTCTTAAACTTGGTGGCTTTTGAGTTGCCCGTCCCTACTGTAAATCTGATTTTGGACACACTCCCCAGTCCTATCTCATCAGCTCATTCTATGGAGTAATGAGAGATCAGCTGGGAAGGCCCACCCTTTAGTCTCTTTAAATTTGAATTATCTTCTGTTCCCTTCCTTCCCACTTACTTAAAAAAACTGCACTTTATTCAGCTGTGTTTACTATATCAGTGCGTATTACTTTATTTTGTTTTTTGCTGCACGTTCTTAGTGTTCAGTTTCATTTAATCTGCGGCATTTATTACTGCTTGTTAGTAGCCTGATTAAATTGTAACTGTTATTCTAAACCTCTTATTTTTTATGTAAGCAATTGGGTCTCAAACTAGTTATCTTACAAAAGGAAGGTTTGTGGTCTACAGTCTTGTGGCAGAAGAGGTAGCTTACACCCTTCTAAGATGGGAATTGCTGGGTGAAGGCTTATTGTGTCTGTTATTCTAATTGTGTCTTAGTTCTGGTTTAAGTGATTAGACTTCAGGCCAGTTATTTTACATTAAGAAGGTTTGTGGTCTAAACTCTTGTGGGAGGAGAGGATAGCTTTTGCCCTTCTGAGCTGGGAAATGCTGGTGAAGGCTTATTTTGGCAAGTGTCTTTGTTCTGATTTAAGCACTTGGGCTCCAAACCAGTTATTGTACAATAGGAATGTTTGTGGTCTATACTCTTGTGTCAGGACAGGACAGGATACCTTACACCCCTCTATGCTGGAAATTGCTGGTTGAAGATTTATTGCGCCTGTTATTATAAAACTGTCTAAATTCTGGTTAAGCACTTGGACTCCAAACCAGTTATTTTATATTAGGAAGGTTTGTGGTCTCGACTCTTGTGGGAAGAGAGGGTAGACTCCACCCTTCTGTGCTGGGAATTGCTGGTGAAGGCTTATTGTGTCTGTTATTCTAAATGTCTTTGTTCTGGTCTTCAATCTGCAGTCTTGTGGCATTACTGTCTAGACAGATTTTTTTTAACTACTAGAGCATCTAGTTTGCTCATAGCTGAGGACTGCTCTTGAATAAGAAGTGAAAGGAAATCACAAAGCGATGTAAAATAAATTTAATAACAAAGCGTTCAAGATAAAATTCTTCATTGTTTAAAATTATACTAAAACACATTTTCATATATACACCATATGAACAAATTCAAACCAATAAAAGCACAACAATAAAATAATTAAAATAAACAATTAAGTGTTTGTTTCATGGTCTTGAAGTTGCGTGTCTTATTGACTTTTTCAGTATTTAAAGTTAAGTTTTCCTTACTCCTCCCCAATAGATCAGTAGCCGTAGATATGCACTTCCCAACTATCTCTGTGGCCAGTCTGGTTGAGATGGGTATTCTGAGGTATTGTAGCAACTGCCTCATGTATACTAACAACCCACTTATTCTTAATGCAACAGATAGTGTATGCAAAAATTGTAAATACACTAATGCTGAAGGAAAACTCTCTCATACAATGAAAACTAATCCTATAGAGGTTGTCAGTGACACTTGTACCACACCTACTGGACAGACCCTACACATAAAATTACTTATGCTGATACACTTACAGGTAACTTTCCAAAAATACTAAGACCTCCTGCACACTACAATCAAAGAAAGGGTCTTCAGCCATCATGTAAACACTCTGTTAAAACAACACTCACAGCTACACATAATAACACTGTGTTCAATGTCTCCACGGTTAAGCCCTTAAGGCAAATCAGCACACAGCCAAATTTCCTGGTTATCGGTGATTCTATAGTGAGGCACAGCGATGTCTCCCTCACCAGACTGAGTTATGAGATCGTCACATTTAGTTGCCCTTCTAGGGCTATGATCCTTTAAGTCACACAGGCACTAAGGTTATTGAACCACAGGTATTAGAATGACTCTGTGATAGTCAATGTGGGTGTTAATGACCCGAGATGTACCTCCCTTGATTATATGAAGTGAGATATGATTGAGCTTGATTATGTGTCTCAGTCAGGTATGAGTCTAGCACTAAGCAGCATAACACCTCCTCCAAGGATGATGCCACATTACCAACAGAAAATAATTGATTTTAACAACTGACACAGGTTCTGGTGTCAGGCCAGAGGGGTACAATATTTGACAGCCTGGGAGGACATGGTTAACAGATCATGCTACTTTGCCAGAGATGGTTTGCACTTACCCCTCTAGGTTTTTGGGTATTGGCAAATACCTTTTCTACCGCCATAGTGCCTTTTTTAGGCAATGCCAAACTGATAAACGTACTGACTTAACTGAACCTATGAAGGAATATCTGAAGGTGGTACTGCTCAAAGCTAGAAGTGTTAACAAGAAACTCCTCTCCCTGGAGAGTGTAGACATCTGTAGCAATGGAGACATGGTTTAAAGTCATTGATAGTACCTCAGTAATGCAATGTTATAATGCCTTTCAAACCTTTAGACCAGCTACTGCATAGGAAGGAACTAAAGGTGGGGGAGTGTCAGTCTATATTAAGACTAATCTCAAATAAACACTAGTTAAAGTGTATGGCCCACTGGAACTCATACATGTGAAATTCACCATAAACAGGGTGTCATACCACATCCTTGCAGCATATAGGTCCCCCCTCCATATCCTAGGAAATCCATACTTACTAATCTCAATGTACTAGAGTCCCCTCACTCTTCAACTCAACACGATATTCGTGGGGGATCTCAACTACCCTTCTATAGACCAGGGATCCTACACCACTTTTAATACACAAATCCAACGATTCCTAAACTTTGTTAATACAAACATCCTTCAATAGTTGGTCTATTCTCCTACCAGGGGTACAAATATCCTTGGCCTTATACTCATGAACATGGGGGGGCAATATTCCACACCCAATATAGTATCTTCACTCATCAGATCTGACCAGAAGTCAGTATTACTTGAAATAAAAATTAAATCTAGGGATCCAGTAAAGCCAAAAACATTTAGGAACTATTTCAAGGCTAGCCTCTCTCTGCCAAGCAACAGGTTGGCTAAATTCCAAGCACCCCCATACCCAGTAAACACCACAGAATACACTGAGCTATTAACAAAATCTCTGTACAGCCATATTTATAGCTATATAGAGTGAGCTGTGCCCACTCATATTAAGAATAAGACAAACTAAAAAGACAAGGCATCCTAGTGGAATCACAATATCAATTGGTTATAGGTCCATAGGTAGGTACTAGATTATCGGTCCAAGGGCCTAAATAAGCCTAGCCAACAAGATTCCCTGGCTTACGCCACCCAAGAAAGTTAATTTCCTGTGCCCCTGTCGAGCAGAGCCACAGAAGTAATCCCCGGGGTGTATTTCCTATAGGTTTATAGGTATACAACAAAAGAAAAAAGTTTTGGCCAAGCATAGTAGGAACAAAGCCATATACACTAAAATAGGCAGCTAAGAGGGTTAATTAATACTTCAAAGGCTAAATTTGAAGAAAAAAAAAAAAAGCTTTTCAGGCAAAGAACGACCACAGAGCTTTCAACATCTATGTCCGTAACCTCAGAGGAGATTCACAATATGCGGAACTTATTGTAAAGTGCATCACCCACTCTGAATTGGAGGCCATTGCCAAATTTTTGGCCGACAGGCTCAGCTCAATTTCTCCCCCCACCCACCCCCCATAGTTCAAAGGAAAGACTACATACCACAACCCCCCCCAACAATTACAAGAGAACAGGTCATTAATGCACTCTCCAAAGCCAAAAACACTGCATCAATGGGACCAGATAACATCCCAGGATGTTTAATAAATAGCATGAAACATTAACTCTCTGGTCCACTTCAATCACTTTTCAGCTGGATCCTTCAGTCGGGTTTTGTGCCCAAGGAATGGGAGGTGGCTACAATCATTCCCCTGCACAAAGGAGGTCCAAATACTGATTCTGCTAACTATAGGACGATAAGTCTTACCAGTCCCATATGTAAGACCATGGAAAGAATCACCATAGGCATGGTAAATGAGTTCATGGGTAACCTGCAAATGTTGAACCCATCACAATTCAGGTTTGTTAAAGGAAGGCTATGCCTATTAAATCTGGTGGACTTTGAGAGGGTCACCAAAGTACTGAATGAAGGTAAGACTGTGCACACAACTTACCTCAACGTGGCCAAGGCTTTTGATACAATATCCCACTCAAGCATTACAGACAAGCTCACTAATTATGTATAAACCCTTTCCTCACCCACTGGATAGCTAGCTGGCTCACTGATAAGATCCAGGAGGTCAAAATAGGTGAGAACACCTCCACCAAGAGGCCAATCACTAACAGAGTCCCCTGAGGCTGAGTACTCGGCCTGCTCCTTTTTGGCATCTATTTCTCTGAAATGGAAGCAAAAGCTGAAGGTTTATGGCTGATTAAGTTTGCAGATGATTGCAAGCCAGGAGATATCATAAACTACCCCGCAGACACTAGCAGTCTTTAAGAAGGTACATATCGGACTAACAAGTGGTGCCAAAGCCATGTTCTTAAACTCAATGCTAAGAAATGCATAACTGTACTGTGTGGGAAATCATCCATTCCAGCTAATGACCATGTTGATAATTCACCCCTAAGAGCTGACCCAGTGGTCAGGGATCTGGGTACGCACACAGACCTTACCTGCAACTACCATGTAGCCACAGTGGTGAGAAAATCCTTTTGTGCTGTGCAGCTTATAAGGGCATGGCATCTAGGTCCAAAGAGGTCACTATCCCACTATATTCTGCTCTTATCCAACCAGAGTACAGTGCTCCCTTTGGTATGTACCTGACCAGGCATACGCAGCAACTAGAGCAACCTCAAGGTTTACCATCAAAATGTTGAAAATAAAAACATTTTTCTATCAAAATGTTTGACAAAGTCAATTTTATTATTTCTAACTGTTTAAATACTCAAATGCCTTGTTTTCAATGTCAAATTGTTCATTTTACTCAATAAACCCAAACAAGTACTTCGAAGCATTCACGTGATCTCCCAGTGCTTACTTGACTTCCTGGTTCGGCTGACTTTCTTAAAGGTGAATGACAAAGTGCGATTACAGCACTAACATCAGTGTTTTCCAATCGAAAAGAGGTAATTAATTTGAATGACTCTTTCAAAACAAGAGCTCGACTTTTTCAAATCTGACCTTTGGCATTTCCATTTTTTGGATGGTAAACTGATCTCAAAGGTCTCTTGCAAAAACAATACAAGGCATAACAAGCCCGCCTTATACAGGGCATCTTAAAGCCCTTTCCCTTTACTCAGTCTACTATAGACTGCTGAGGGGTCATCTATGCCTGGCTTACAAGCCATCCGCAAACCCTACACTTATGAGTTTCCTACATATTTGTAAGTAAAAGAGTACTAGAAATACATGGTCTAGGGACCTGAATTTTGTCTGGGACTTTAACAGAGTATGCTGGAGAGACAGATATGTGTCCTAGAGTCTGCCCCTCCTATGGAACAGGCTTCCCATCCATGTGAAGCCAAGTTCATCTATTACCCAGTTTAAGCACAACCTACACAAGTGGATGGGGAATAGGAAATTTACACTGGGACAGTCACTCATGTCCCTTATGGACAGCGGTAGCTTGTAAATGCTTGGCCCTCAATATCCTGTTTGGATGCAGGATATCATTATTCTTTAGGGAACACTTGGCTATGCTTAGAAAGGCCCCGCAGGTTGTTAGGTATTTAACAGTCTATGAATATATGAATGAAAACAAATCTGAAACTGCATTTATTAACTTCTGTTTCATTTGCTAAATAGATAATGGATTATTGTAAAAATAATGGATCTTACTTTGTCTATTATAAGGAATGCAATAATTTAATCACTAGACTATACTTTCATGTATGGTTCCATGCTTGCTTCATACAAGATCTGATAATGACTAGAATGTACACGTGAATGATTTCTCTGTTCTCCACTATGCTACTGCTGTTTTTGCATGAGCCAAGGTCAGGTCATGTCTGAAATGGTTCAGAATGACCAAAAACACCTACCCATTTAACAAACATAAATAAAATAAAACCAAAACAAATAATCAAGAAAATTGTAAGATGAATATATATGCAGGGTATGTACATTTAAGGATGTTTAAGGAAGATGAGGAAATGAGAGAAATAGTAACACAAACTTTGTGGAAATTCATAAAGAGAAGAAATCTGTCATTAAATCATGAATTTAAAATGAGAGAGATGGGATACTAGAAAGAGATGATGTAGAAGGACTCCATTTCCAAAGATTGGAGAAGTGATGCCTGCAACATAAAAAACAGAATGAAAATGATAAGGTCTGCTTTTTTCTGAATAACTATAAACAATCAAAAATTGAGATAATTATTCACAAAATAATTAAGCTTCCACACCCCTTGTGACCCCCCCCCCCGCCAACCACTGATATACTATAACCCTGAGGTTCCACAGCTACAATCACATGCAAAACTGCTCGTTTCTGCACAGGAACCAAACATTATTCCCTTAATCTGAGCTAATGCAACATTAGATTTAGAATATATACATGGATGTTTGGCAAAGTCCTTTTCCCAAGAAGGACTGTGGAGAGGTTGCTCCCATCATGTAAAACTAGTTTTCAGGAAAAGCTCTTCCCTGCAGGTGACACAAACTCACAGATCCAAAGAGAGTCAACACCAGTGTGGGATATAAATGACAGTAGCGCACCATCCACATCCATACCTCCAATGCTATTAGACTTCATGCAAAACCTTGCAAGATAAACTCTACTGAGAAACCTCTGGAATGAAAACTGCACGCAGAAAATTGGAAATCTTAAATGTTATGATTTAGTGTTACGGTGACCCTCAAGGAAGATAAAGCATTACCGTAAACAGGGATGTTGGAGGCATAGAATAGGTAAAGAGTGAACAAATGTAAAAATGCAAGTTAGATGGAAACAGATTCTGAACTGAACATATGGGGTAATAGTACATAAAATACAGGGTGGAGACAAATGTATAGAGACATACAGAAAATCAGCTGAGAAGTGGACAGTAATACAAGATAAAGTGACGTAGTAATACTGCTTGGGTACCCAAGCGGATAAAACTCTTATTTTGACCACATCTATTAGACCATTTTTCTGTGTTATACAACTTATCTTTTGTGGGATTTCAAAGTCCAAAGAATGTATAGTCCCACCTTATCCCTTCATTATTAGGCCTATCAATGAATATCATTCCCCTTCAGCTCATATCTTGCTAAGCACATAAACCAGCTCGAACAACCTCAACATTTCATCAGCAAAAAGACCTCAGGTATCAGAACTAGCTACTCTGATACACTAAAAGTCTTATCCCTTTACATTGTGTTTCAAAGGCGCATGAAGAGTGATCTCTGCTTACCTTTCTGTGTTACAATTGACCCTGCACCCTCTGGACCCCTTCCTCAAAATATAACCAGTGGTAAGCCAAACACCTGCTCTACAGACTTAAAGCTATAATACCACTGATACCACATTAACATCACTAGATAGCACAACATGTAGGAAACCTAATGTATGCAGCATTACTGTAATAGGTTATCTTTACATATTAAGCAGAGTTATTTCCTAGCATCTGGATGACTGTGTTGTACCACAAATCAGAATGAATAGTGAATGAAAAGTGAAATGAAGCCAGAATTTATAAAGTTAGGCCACTGAGAAGGAAAGTGGTAGTAGTATGTAGGAATGTAGGGTTCAGTTATGTTAAAAAACCTAAATGGAGCTGATTAAGTTGGAGTGAAAGGAAATTTGAGGAACAGAGATAATGAAGCAACTAAGGGTGGTCACTTGAGGCATGCTGGGGAAGTTTGTAGGCAGAATCAGTTGGCTGTTGACAGTCTGGAGGCTGTGATGGCAGTAGGATAATTTTAAAGGAATAATGCATTAGGAAGCAGCAGAGGAAGAGTGGTGGAGGTAGAGCACGACAGCTTGAGAATGGGGTTTGTTATAGAAGCAGATGATGAATGGGGGAGTGTAGGGAAAAATAGGAGGAGCACAAGTATGGAGGCAAGCAGGTCAGAAATAAATGAGACCTATTTCAGAGTAGCAAAGAGCTGCAATAAGTCATACATTAGCCAATAGAAAATGTGGTGTAAATCTTTTCACTAAGGGCAGAAAGCAAACAGTAGAACAGTGGTTGTGAGTCTAGCATTGCTACCTAACAGCACTTGATTACTTGCTCTTGCTCTACTGGGGTAGTATTGTGTATGTTCTCTTTGTGTCCATGAGTTTCTTTTCTTATCCACACATTTTGGGTTTCAAACATCCAAGCAAACGCTACCTCAAAACAAAACACACACAACACATAACCCACAAAGTCAGTGTGCCAAGCAGCCACAGCCCTTAAGGCTGAAAAACACACCTGATACTCTTGTTATAGGTGACTCTATTGTCAGACACACTGACGTCCCGCTCACCAGGCTGAATAAAGAGAAGGTCACGGTGAGCTGTCTGTCGGGTGCTAGGATCCGACACATAACGCAAGCACTCAGGTCACTCCAAAGCAAATACAAATATGACTCAGTCATTGTACATGCTGGTGTGAATGACCTGAGACGTACCTCCCTGGACTACATGAAAAGAGACATAGAGGAGCTCTCTGATCATGTAGCCCAGGCTGGTATGACCCTGACCTTGAGCAGCATCTTACCCTCACCTAGAATGATGCCACAGTATAAAGACAAAAGGATCGATTTTAACAACTGGCTAAAAAAGGGGATCCAGTGTCTGTCAGCCTGGGATGACATGCTCAACAAGCCACGTTGCTTCGCTAGGGAGGGCTTGCACCTGTCACCACTGGGCTTTCGGATATTGGCAAAGGCTCTTGCCATCCCCATAGTGCCTTTTTTAGGCAAGGCTCAAAAGTCAAACCCACCCCCATTGACAGCACAAGGAACAAGAAACTAACGGTAATGCTGCTAAACGCCAGAAGTCTTAACCTCAAGATGCACGCACTCGAAGCTCTCCTCAGTATGGAGAACATCGATATCTGTGCAGTGACAGAAACCTGGTTCAAGGCTCCAGAGAGAACCCCAGCACTACCAGGCTATACATCATATCATGCTTTTCGGCCCCAAAACCCGGACCGAACCACAAAAGGAGGGGAAGTTTCCATATTTATCAAGGATATCCACACCTCCAGGTTAGTGGCATTGCACGAAGTATCGGAGACCATCCATGTGCAACTAACAGTGGGCAAGACTGCTTTTCAGTTTATAGCATCCTACAGACCACCCTCTCAAAGTCAGGAATCCCATTTGGCCTTCCTGAAAACATTGGAGAACATGAAGATCTCTCCGAACACCATTATATTGGGTGACTTCAACTACCCAAACATTGACTGGGAGCACTACTCAAGCCCCAGTACCTTAGCCCAAAGATTCCTGGAAATTATAAACTCAAATGCTATGGAACAACTAGTCACCACTCCCACAAGAGGGGACAACATACTAGACCTGATCATTACCAACATGGGAACTCTATGCTCCACACCAGAAGTATATCCCTCATTGGTAAGATCAGACCATAAATTAATTTCACTGGATGTCCACATCCCGACACCACCCCCAGCCCAGAAAACCACAGTGAAAAACTTCTCAAAAGCGAACTTCTCACTTCTCAAAACCGAAGTGGAATCATTCAAGGCCCCAGGGCCAGTGGAAACTACAGCCCAAACTGTAGAATCCTATATAAATGCATTCTACGGACATCTCCAGGAATGCATGGATCATGCTATCCCAAACAAAACCAAGACCCAATCATCCAAAGGCAGGCGTCCAGTCTGGTGGACCCCTGCCATAAATAAACTGTACAACAGGAGGAGGAAGCTCCTACATGATAGAGCAAAATCCCTAATAGGGAAGGCACCTCTGATCAGTACTAGCAAAAAATTACGATCCCTCATAAAATCCTCCAAGGCCAGCTTCGAGAGAAAAATTGCACAGGACACCAAAGACAATCATAAGGCTTTTTTCAGTTATGTTAGAAACCTGGGATGCAACTCCCAGACTTTTAATGAGTTGATTCTAAATGACAAAAAATACACTGAACCCACAGACATCGCCAATATCCTGGCAGACAGGTTCAGTGCAAACTTCTCCACCCCCTCCCCCCCAAAAGAGCAAGTATCTATCCCGGCAGAGGGCTGCCTCCCAAATATCTCAGATGCTCAGGTGAAGGCTACCCTCTCCAAAGCAAAAAACACTGCTTCCATGGGACCAGATGGCGCCCCAGGTTGCATCCTACATGAACTACAAGAGGAACTAATCCCTCAAATAAAACAGCTATACAATCTCAACCTCACTAGAGGATATGTGCCCACAGAATGGCATACAGCAACAGTGGTCCCACTCCACAAAGGTGGAGTCTCTACGGACCCTGGAAATTATCGCCTCATAAGCCTGACTAGCTTAAGTCTGCAAGGCTATGGAGAGGATCATCATGGAGCTCATAAACAAAGACATTGGGGACTTACAGACACTAGATCCCACCCAGTTCAGCTTTGTCAAGGGCAGATCCTGCCTTTTGAACCTGGTTGACTTCTTTGAAACAGTCACCAAAGCCATAGATGAAGGGAAGGTAGTCCACACAGCCTATCTGGACCTTGCAAAGGCATTTGATACAATACCCCACTCGGGCATCATAGATAAGCTATCCAGCTTAAATATAAACCCCTATGTCACAAGATGGTTCGCAAACTGGCTCAAAGACAGAACCCACAGAGTGAGAGTAGCTGGAGCCATGTCAGACTCGAAACTGGTCACAAGTGGTGTCCCACAGGGTTCTGTCCTGGGACCACTCTTGTTTGGTATATACTTTTCCGAGGTACAGGCAGACGTGGGAGGACTATGGCTCACCAAGTTTGCAGACGACTGCAAACTGGGTGCCATAATCAACTCTCCAGCTGACACAAACATCCTTCAAAAAGGTCTCACAGAGACAGATAACTGGTGCCAGCGCTATGGTTTAAAGTTAAATGCCAAAAAATGTATAGTCATACCCTTTGGCAAAAACAATGTGCCCACAAATTACCACATAGGCAGAAATCCATTAAGTACAGAGAAAGTTATTAGGGACCTGGGGACCCAAGTTGATAGCAATCTCTCCTTTGAAAACCACATTGCCAAAGTGGTTAGAAAGACCTTCTACATAGCCCACCTCATCATGAAGGGCTTCACATCTAGATCAAGAGAGGTAATCGTGCCCCTTTATTCATCCCTCATCAGGCCCATCATAGAATACAATGCCCCTTTTGGGATGTACCTTACCCGACACCTGCAGCAATTAGAAAGACCCCAAAAGTATCTCACCAAGAGGATCAAGGGTCTCAAACAGATGCCATATGCTGCTCGGTTAAAAAAACTCCAGCTCTACTCAGTTGCATACCGCCTTCTTTGAGGCGATCTATGCCTGACATACAAAGCTATGTCAAATCCAGAATTAATGGACATGCTCCACCTCAGTAAATCTAAATCCCTTAGAGCAACACGCTCGAGGGACTTGAACCTCAGCACAGAAATAAATAGAACTTGCTGTAGGGACAGGTTCATAACCCAGAGGCTCCCTTCGCTCTGGAATAGAATTCCAGTTCATATGAGGCAGAGCACCTCACTGAATCTCTTCAAGAAGAATCTCGATAAGTGGATGGGGGATCGTAGATTTGTCCCAGGGATTACTCCCGTGTCACTATTAGACAGAGGCACAGTAAACTAAACCTTAAAATTCAGGGATGGTTTACTGACTCATGTCTGCTGCTTTCTACCATATGCATCACCTATACCTCTCAACTGTGCCAAATTTGTGAAAAGATCCTAAATTTTGTTTAAATTACAGGGTGCCACAAAATTTGAATGGTTCCCTTAAATCACAGTTTTCCCCACTTGGGTAGTACCTGAGCAGTATCTTGCTTTCAACAAGAATGATGCTTAACAAAAAGAATACGTACGACTCAGGGTAAAAACAAGGTGCATAAAACAGATACATAAAATTAAATAAAATGCAGCAAGTTAACACACAAACATACGTTTATTCAAACCAAAAATAAAAATGGTTAGCGCTTTCACAACTACACTAGTTGCTTCATCAGACACAGTAGTTTAACATAATAAAGCTTATATAGAAGATGCAATAAAGTCAGCTGACAAATCCAGTAGTCACATGTTCCAATGTTTTATAAATGTGTAACATTAAATATACGTAAATGTAAATATACATAAAAACATAAATAAATATGCATTAACATACTAATAAACGGTTAAAACATTACTATAAATATATATAAAAAATACTTAGTTAAATTTTGAGTTTCTGACTTCAAATCCTTCAGAAAATATAATAATGCAAAATCTGTGATTCTAGCAACTTTCTACTTTTAAAGAAACAATATTTAAAATCTAAACAAAAAGAATACGAACGACGCAGGGCAAAAACAAGGTGCATAAAACAGATACGTAAACTTAAATAAAATACTTAAAGAAATATAATAATATAATAATTCTAGTGCTTCAATGGTCTGGTTTTTAAAAGAAAAGGTTATAAAAAACTATTTCCATTCAAGCCAGGACATTTCTCATCATTCAACTTAAGAATCCATTTTTGTTCTATGCTTTCTGTAGTATTTTCTAAGTCACCTCCCCATATATTTGAGAGGACATGTTGAATAACAAAAAACTTAAAAGTATGAGACAAATCAGTTTTTCTAACATGATTTGCCAGTGCACTTGTCTCTCTACAATTATTTACATCTCTAACATGCTCAAGGATCCTGTCTTTCAGGACCCTATTAGTTTTTCCTACATAATATGCAAAACATTTTTGACAGAAACAAAGTTACACAACATTAGCAGTCCTACAATCAGCATAGCTATAACTGGTTATAGTAAAATTTACGTAGAGGATGAATAAATATCTTGTTGCTATGAATATATTTACATGCAGTACAACGTCTGCATGGAAAAGTACCAACACGTGTAGAAGAATCAAATCTATTAGGTTCTATTCTATAACATAAATGTTGTTTTAAAGACTTGTTATTCCTGAAAGAAAATAACGGAGTTTCACTGATTATATTAGTCAGCTCTGGTACTTGTTGAAGTAAATGCCAGTTTCTCTTTATAATGTCCATATATTCATTAACATTACTAGAATATTGAAAAACTGCTTGAAAATGATTAGTGGCTGAAGTATGAGTATTTCTGTCTTCTCTGTCATAGTTGTATAATAAGGTCTGCATCTGCTATTTCTTAATTTCCATGCTTCAGTGATAGTCTTGTCTATCTCTCCTGTCGCATAGCCCCTATATAAAAACTCTAACTTCAAATTTGCAAGGGCTGCTTTAGCATCATCGTCCTTATTAAGTAGGCGTAGAACTCTAAATACCTGTCCTTTCAGTGTATTTCTAGGAATATGCCTAGGATGCATACTTGTTTTGTGTAATAATGCATTCTTCCTAGTAGGTTTTTGGTAAATGCTACTAATAATTTCATTACATTCAGATTTTCTGACTAACATCAAGAAAGTCAATTTCTAAATCTGAGCTTTTAAAAGTAAATCTAAAAAACTCAGTAATACTATGTAAATAATCGATAAAATTCTTAAGTTCATTGTCATTTCCGTTCCGTAACATAAAAACAGCATCAACAAAACAGACATACCACAACACTTGAGCAAAAAAGGGGTTACTATCAGTGAATATAGAAAGTTGTTCCCAGCACACCAATGCCAAGTTGGCATAGCTATTTGCACATGCAGTGCCCATAGCTACATCAACCTTTTGCAAATAAAATTGTACATAGTATTACTGAGTTTTTAAGATTTACTTTTAATAGCTCAGATTTAGAAATTGACTTTCTTGATGTTAAGGTCAGAAAATCTGAATGTAATGAAATTATTAGTAGCATTTACCAAAAACCTACTAGGAAAAATGCATTATTACACAAAACAAGTATGCATCCTAGGCATATTCCTAGAAATACACTGAAAGGACAGGTATTTAGAGTTCTACGCCTACTTAATAAGGACAATGGTGCTAAAGCAGCCCTTGCAAATTTGAAGTTAGAGTTTTTAGATAGTCTTGTCTATCTCTCCTGTCACATAGCCCCTATAACTGAAGCATGGAAATTAAGAAATAGCAGATGCAGACCTTATTTTACAACTATGACAGATAGAGAAGACAGAAATACTCATACTGCAGACACTAATCATTTTCGAGCAGTTTTTCAATATTCTAGTAATGTTAATGAATATACGGACATTATAAAGAGAAACTGGCATTTACTTCAACAAGTACCAGAGCTGACTAATATAATCAGTGAAACTCAGTTATTTTCTTTCAGGAATAACAAGTCTTTAAAACAACATTTATGTTATAGAACAGAACCTAATAGATTTGATTCTTCTACACGTGTTGGTACTTATCCATGCAGACGTTGTACTGCATGTAAATATATTCATAGCAACAAGACATTTATTCATCCTCTACGTAAATTTACTATAACCAGTTATAGCTATGCTGATTGTAGGACTGCTAATGTTGTGTATTTTTGTTTCTGTCAAAAATGTTTTGCATATTATGTAGGAAAAACTAATAGGGTCCTGAAAGACAGGATCCTTGAGCATCTTAGAGATGTAAATAATTGTAAAGAGACAAGTGCACTGGCAAATCATGTTAGAAAAACTGATTTGTCTCATACTTTTAAGTTTTTTGTTATTCAACATGTCCTCTCAAATATATGGGGAGGTGACTTAGAAATTACTACAGAAAGCATAGAACAAAAATGGATTCTTAAGTTGAATGCTGAGAAATATCCTGGCTTGAATGGAAATAGTTCTTTAAAACCTTTTTTTAAAAACCAGACCATTGAAGCACTAGAATTATTATATTATTATATTTCTTTAAGTATTTTATTTAAGTTTAGTTATCTGTTTTATGCACCTTGTTTTTACCCTGCGTCGTTCTTATTCTTTTTGTTTAAATTTTAAATATTGTTTCTATAAAAGTAGAAAGTTGCTAGAATGACAGATTTTGCATTATTATATTTTCTGAAGGATATGAAGTCAGAAACTCAAATTTTTAACCAAGTCTTTTTTATATATATAGATATATATATATATATATATATATATATATATATATATATGTTTATAGTAATGTTTTAACCGTTTATTAGTATATTAATGCATATTTATTTATGTTTTTATGTTTATTTACATTTACGTATATTTTAATGTTACACATTTATAAGCATTGGAACATGTGACTACTGGATTGTCAGCTGACTTTATGGCATCTTCTACATAAGCTTTATTATCTTAAACTACTGTGTCTGATGAAGCAACTACTGTAGTTGTGAAAGCGCTAACCATTTTTATTTTTGGTTTGAATATGTTTGTGTGTTAAGTTGGTGCGTTTTATTTCATTTTAAGAATGATGCTTAGTTACCAAAACAAGATAATTGTCTTTAACAATTGTCTAACTAGGTGGTGTCATACCAAGGGGATTCCAGTATGTGTAATCCCAGGATGCAATGGTAGACAAGGCCTCCTGTTTCATTACAACTGTCATATAAGGGCTTCCAAATACTGTCTAAAGCCTTTGCTGCCACTATAGTCTTTTTTATGCAGAGTCTCCCTAATGGGCATTCAGAAAACATCATGGTGGTACTCCTCAATACTAGGAGTCTAAACAAGAAGATGCCAGAACTTAAGGCCCTTCAGCTACTTGAATACGTTCATAATAATTGAATTGAGAGATGGCTTCAGTGCAATTACAGTACTCCTTCTGTGTCAGGGTTTAGTGCCCATCATGCATTCAGGCCCTTGGATAACTGCAGGGAGGAGGATCTGTATTTGTCAGAAGTACCATTACCTCATACCAAACTACTCACAACCCTAACTTAGAGCCCATGGATATCCAAATCACCATTAAAAGAAAAAAAAAACACTTTTACATCATTGCCAGCTACAGATCACTATCAATATCCCCAAATATCAAAATCAATACCCCCTTGCTAGAGGACATAAATTATCCAATTATTAGTGATTATACTCACATCTATAAAAAATGGATATGCTCAGCACGTCTTAGACTATGTTAACTGTCTTTGGAGACAACTGTAAATCTACCCACTACAGGCTGTAATATGTAATATCCTTGACCTGGTCTTTTCTAACCTAGCCTATGTATGTATCCCACCACATAGCTCTACATCCCTTTTAAGTCTGACCATAAATTAGCTACCTTCTCTGTCAGGCTTAATGGTACCACCCCACCACCAAATGAAATTATCTTTAGCGATCAAGGAAACAAAACTATTTCAACTAGTAGAAAACCTATACAAAATTCCTAACAAAACCCTGCAAATGTACCAGACTGAGAAGGTTGTAACATTCACTTCCAATTTTTACCACCATCTGAGCAGCTGCACAGAAAAGTCTGTACCTGTTTGCCCTAAATATAATGGAAATTCAGGAATAAACCTCTCTAGTAGAACTTCTATATTAATAAACTGTAGAACAGAAGGAGGAAATTTTAGAAAAGTTCTAATAAATCCCACTGTATCACAAAAGAAGAAAGATTTGCTGCTTGTGTATCTCTGCTACCTTTAAACTACAACAAAAAGAAAAAAAAAAAACTAAAAAAAATCTTGCTTTTTTCCCACTTTCTGAAAGTTAAGAAAGTTCATTTACAGATTTGCTGTTCTGAAGTGTTTGGAAGTTTCTAGAAGGCCAGTGCTTGCTTGGGCTAAAGGGAAGTCTCTGTGTTCACCAGTGGGAGTGGTTAACACTGAACAGCCTGCCTGTCCCTGGAGGAGTGGTTACTACCTAGAAGCTGTAGTTTTATTGGCCATTTTGGGTCAATTCTAAACCCCTTGATCTCTCTCTCTCTTAAAACCCTACAACTCTCTTTTTGCGTGGTTTTGCACAGCCTAAACAGGTTTAAACTATTCCAGGCTCCACAAAGTCTGCTCTTCACTTTTTCCCTTAGAAATGTTCAAACTCTCAAAGTAATCACTCTATTCTCTTTCTAAAGCACTGCACTTGCTCAGCTCTTATAAGGAAACACTAACTAACTAACTAAAGCACTACACCCTCCTTGACTTCTCATAAGTATTAGGCTCCCGATTGGTCCTTCCTGATCAAGTGAAAAATCAGTTCCCTTCCCTAATCTGATCAGTAAAAAAAACAGTTCCCTATACTAATCTGGTATGTCCAAGGGTCAGTTTCAAGGTTACTTTCCAGTCCAGCTGGTGAATCTGGGAATTTTGAGGCAATGTTAGAATTGCCTTGTGTACACAGACAACCCTCTCCTCCTTCCAACAAACTCCAATACATGTGAGAGATGCAGTTACACAGCCAAACTGGAGGCAGAGCTCTCTCAACCCAAGACTGGCACAGTCAGTCAGGAGGAAAAGGTAACCACCCACACCACAAATCCAGTCTCACACAGACCTATTGCATCTGCATACCCAACACATAAACACACAAAAACATACTCGGAGGCTATAAATAAAAATATGCCTAAACAGCAAAGACCTCCTAAGCAGATATCCAAGCAATAGCCACCCCTCAACAATACCCACGAATCGCATATCTCACAAAATCAGTGTGCCTCACAGTCACAGCCCTTAAGGCCAAACAACACACCAAATACCTTGTTATAGGGGACTCTATTGTCCGGCACACTGACGTCCCGCTCACCAGACTGAACAAGGAGAAGGTCACTGTAAGCTGCCTGTCGGGTGCCAGGATCCACCACATAATGCAAGCACTCAGGTCACTGCAAAGCAAGTACAAGTATGACTCCGTCATTGTCCATGCTGGTGTGAATGACCTGAGATGTACCTCCCTAGACTACATGAAAAGAGACATAGAGGAGCTCTCTGACCATGTAGCCCAGGCTGGTATGACCCTGACCTTGGGTAGCATCTTGCCCTCACCAAGAATGATGCCACAGTATAAAGACAAAATGATCAGTTTCAACAACTGGCTAAAGTATTGGTGTCATTCAAAGGGGATCCAGTGTCTGTCTGCCTGGGATGACAAGCTCGACAAACCACGTTGCTTCGCTAGGGACGGCTTGCACCTGTCACCCTTAGGCTTTCGTATACTGGCCAAGGCTCTTGCCACCCCTATAGTGCCTTTTTTAGGCAAGGCTCAAAGGACAAACCCACCTCCATAGACAACCCAAGGATAAAAAAACTAAAGGTAATGCTACTCAATGCCAGAAGTTTAAACCTCAAGATGCATGCACTTGAGGCTCTCCTCAGTATGGAGAAAATCGGTGTCTGTGCAGTAACAGAAACCTGGTTCAAGGCTCCTGAGAGCACCCCAGCACTACCAGGTTATAACTCATACCATGCGTTTTGGCCCCAAAACTCGGATCTAAGCACAAAAGGAGGGGGAGTATCTATATTCATCAAAGATACCTACACCTCCAGGTTAGTGGCACTGCACGAAGCATCGGAAACCATCCATGTGCAACTAACAGCAGGCAAAACTGCCTTTCAGTTTGTAGCCTGCTACAGAACACCCTCCCTATTACAGGAACCCCACTTGGCATTCCTGAGAACACTGGAGAATATGAAGGTCTCTCCAAACACTATGTTACTGGATGATTTCAACTACCCAAGCATTGACTGGGAAAACTACTCAAGCCTAAACACCCTCGCCCAAAGGTTCCTTGAATTTATAAACTCTAATGCAATGGAACAACTGGTCACCACTCCCACAAGAGGGAACAACATATTGGACCTGGTCATCATCAACATGGGGACTCTATGTTCCACATCAGACGTAAACCCCTCATTGGTAAGATCAGACCATAAACAAATTTCCCTGGACATCCATATCTCGTCCCCACCCCCAGCCAAGGAAATCACTGTAAAGAATTTCTCAAAAGCCAACTTTGCACTTCTCAAAACTGAGGTGGAATCATTCAAAACCCCTGGGCCAGAGGATAATACAGCCCAATCTGCAGAATCCTGTACAAATGCATTCTATGAGCACCTCCAGGAATGCATGGATCGTGCTATCCCAAATAAAACCAAGACTCACTCCTCCAAAAACAGGAGACCGGTCTGGTGGACCCCGGCCATAAATAAGCTATACAACAGAAGGAGGAAGCTACTACATGACAGAGCAAAATCCCAAAAAGGGAAGGCATCTCTGATCCGTATTGGCAAGAAACTTCGATCCCTCATAAAATCATTAAAGGCCAGCTTCGAAAGAAAAATTGCCCTAGACATTAAAGATAACACAAGGCCTTCTTTAGTTATGTCAGGAACATGGGCGGAAACTCCCAGATATGCTCTGAATTGTTGCATAACGGTACAAAATATACCGAACCTACAGACATAGCCAACATCCTGCCAGACAGATTCAGCGCAAACTTCTCCCCCCCTTCCCCCCCAAAGGAGCAAATGCCTATCCCAACTGAATGTAACCACCCTGACATCACAGATGCACAGGTGAAAGCTGCCCTCTCCAAAGCAAAAAACACATCATCTATGGGACTGGATGGTGTCCCAGGATGCATCTTACAGGAGCTCCAAGAAGAACTGAACCCTCACATTAAGTCACTGTTCAAACTTAGCCTTACTACAGGATATGTACCCAAAGAATGGCGTACAGCTACAGTGGTCCCACTCCACAAAGGTGGTGCCACAACGGATCCTGGAAACTATCGTCCCATAAGCCTGACTAGTCTGGTCTGTAGAGCTATGGAGCGTATTATCATGGAACTCATAAACAAAGACATTGGGAGCCTCCAGACACTGGACCCTACCAAATTCGCTTTGTTAAGGGCAGATCTTGCCTCTTAAACCTAGTTGATTTCTTTGAAACAGTTACCAAAGCCATAGATGAGGGTAAGGTAGTCCACACAGCCTACCTGGACCTCGCAAAAGCCTTCGACACAATACCCCACTCGGGCATCATAAACCCCTATATCACAAGATGGATTGCAAACTGGCCCAGAGATAGAACCCACATGGTCAGAATCGCAGGTGCCATGTCCGAATCCAAACCAGTTACAAGGCATCCCACAGGGCTCAGTTCTGGGACCTCTCTTGTTCGGTATATACTTCTCTGAGGTTCAGGCTAACACGGGGGGATTATGGCTGACAAAGTTCGCAGGTGACTGCAAACTAGGGGCCATAATCGAATCTCCAGCTGACACAAGCATCCTCCAAAAGGGTCTCACAGAGACGGATGCTTGGTGCCAGAGCCACAG
The DNA here is from genome assembly GCF_019279795.1 of Protopterus annectens. Lineage (NCBI taxonomy): Eukaryota > Metazoa > Chordata > Ceratodontiformes > Protopteridae > Protopterus > Protopterus annectens. The sequence continues at coordinate 141,691,224 of NC_056732.1, forward strand.
CCTCAAGCTAAATGCTAAAAAGTGCATAGTCATCCCCTTTGGGTAAAACAAGGTGCCCACAAATTACCACATAGGTGGTAATCCATTAAGTACGGAAGTAGTAATTAGAGATATGGGGACAAACTTAGATAGTAATCTCTCCTTTGATAATCACGTTGCCAAAGTGGTTAGAAAGACCTTCTATATAGCCCACCTTATCACGAAAGGGTTCGCATCTAGATCAAGAGAGGTCATTGTGCCCCTCTACTCGTCACTCATCAGGCCCATAATTGAATACAATGCCCCTTTTGGGATGTACCTTACCCGACACCTGCAGCAACTGGAGAGACCCCAAAAGTACCTCACCAAGAGGATCATGGGCTACAAACAGATGTCCTATGCAGCTCGACTAAAGAAACTCCAGCTCTACTCAGTTGCTTACCGCCTACTCAGAGGCGATCTATGCCTGACATACAAAGCCATGTCAAACCCAGAATTAATGGACATGCTCCACCTCAAAAATTCCAAGTCCCTTAGAGCTACACGCTCCAGGGACCTAAACCTCAGCACAAAAATAAATAGGACATGCTGGAGGGACAGATTCATTTCCCAGAGGCTCCACTCACTCTGGAACAGAATCACAGTTCATGTTAGACATAGCCCCTCGCTGACCCTCTTCAAGTGAAATCTGGACGCGTGGATGGGAAATCGCAAATTCACCCCTGGGATCTCTTCTGTGCCCTTGCTAGACAGAGGCACAGTAAACTAATCTTAAAAGGGTACCTTCTGTGACCTACTTTACAGAGGCACAGTAGGCTAATCTAATAGGGGGTGGAAGCCAATACACTCTGGCTAGGCTTATAAATGCCCTAGGGCAGGTAGCCTAGTATCTACCTATGAACCTATAATGAAAACTTGTAGGAAATCCCCAATCACCTTAACTCCAGATCACACTGCAGCATGCCAGCAAGGAACTTAAGGGCACAATTAGAAAACATAAAGCAGAGTATGAACTTAAGGTCACTACAGATACCAAAGGAAAATACAAATCTTTCTTCAGTTATGTCAGGAAATTAAGGAGTAATGTTCAATAATACATTGAGCTCATCCATGATAATATCTCACATTCCAGTCCTAGGATTTATATGCAGACAAATTTTGCTCTAACCTCACCCCACTGAACCAATCACTTTGGACAATGTCTTAGGATTCCTGCTGAAAGCTAAAAACGATGTTTCTATGTGACTAGATAAAATACAAGACTGCATTCTCATCAGTGCCAAGTATGCACTATCCAAGCCTCAGTTTAAACTGTTCAACTTCAGTCCATCCACAGTTGCTTCCTCCCTGATGCCTGGGGAACATCCACTTCTCCTCTACACAAGGGTGGTTTCTCTACAGACCCAGGTAATTGTATGCCCATCAGCCTCACCAGCCTTATATGCAAAGCCATGGAAAATATCATATAAGAACTCATTTATGTAGACATAGGCAACTTAACTGATCTAGACCCTACTTAGCCTGGTTTTGTGAAGGGTAAGTCATGTCTTCTGAATCTAGAAAACTTCTTTCAAAAGGTTACAGAGGCAATGGACAGAGATCACTTTATGCACCATGATTATCCAGACTTGTCCAAGGCTTTTGGCACTAACAGCCATACTGGTATTACTGAAACATTAAACAAACATAACATAAGCCTCCATGTTCTCCACTGGATTGCAAACCAGCTATCTAACAGATCCCATGTAGTGAGATTTGCTGGCAACCCTCTCTTGGAACATAAAATTGCACCTGGTGTGGTACCATAATGATCAGTGCAAGGCCCTCTCTTATTTGATATTTATTTGCAGACATATAAGCCAATACTGTTGAAATGTGGTTGATCAAGTATGCTGATGACTGCAATCTGGGCACTGTTATTTGCTCATCCACCAATAGCAAACTGCTCCAAAAAGGCCTGAAATAAGTGACACTCCTCTTCATACAGGTATAGTCATAAGAGGCCTGGGTACTTTTGTTTAATCATCATGTTTCTAGTATAGAAAGGAAATCCTTCTATCTGACCCAGATAATTTCCAAGGGAATATCTTCAAGATCCAAAGAAGTAATCTTAGCACTGTACTCTTCTTTATCAGATCCATCATCAAATACAATGTCCCATTTAGTGTGTACAAATGCTCAGCTGTAAAGACCCCGTGATTTTTTTAACAAAAAATTAAAGGCCTTAATTCACTGAATTATCTCAATAGTATGAGTAGAGTTGTGCTAATCTAAGTAATGTACCAGCTGCTCCCAGATGACCTTTATCTCACTTTTCAAGCAATGACAAACTCAAGTCCTAAGTGACTTCTTATTCCTTCACAAAACCAGCAACTCCATAAACACTCATACTAGGGACCTAAGCAGTTGTTGCTGGAGGGATAGGTTCCTAACGTAATGTATTTCTATGGAATGCACTACCACTACAGGTCAAGCAAAGTACGTCTTTGGTTCACATATGTGTATACTAGGATAATGACTACAAGCATCCTGATAGGCCTAGTCATGCAACCCAAATGTGACCCACAAATCTGATTTAGACAGGGTGATTTGCTGACTGCCTCTGTCCATCAGTGGCATAAGCACCAGACCAGGAGTGAGTTTCTGATTACTCTTCCATTGGTCCAAGAAGTGCTTAAACAAAGATGGGGACAAATGCTGATTCACATGAATGAGGAGTCTGTTCCAGAGAATGGGAATTCTCTGAGAAACAAATTTGTCTCTCCAATATGTCCTATTTATGTCACAAGCAAAATGTGGGTCTTTTAATTTAGTTGTGCTGATGCTGGTTGTTTTGCGGATGTGCAAAATGTTCATCAAAACAAGTCCCAGTGATGCCTCTTATACCAGGCAAAGATCACCTCTCAGAAGCCTGTATGATACAAAGTAGAGATACAGGACTTTGAGGTGATCAGTGTATGAAATTGTGTTTATTCTCTGTATTCTTTTTGTAAGGACATTTCGTAGATTTTCCAGTTACTACACGTGTCTGGTCAGGTACATACAAAATAGGGCATTATACTCAATGATAAGTCTGATTAGGGTTGAGTACAGTGGTAGGATAACCTCAATGGACCTAGATGCCATGCCCTCCTTATAAACTGAGCAACATAGAAGGATCTTCTTATCTGGATACATGTTGGACGAAGGCTTGGTTACTATCTACATGAGTTTCCAGATCCCTGACTAGTGTATCAACATTTAAAGGTGTTCTGTTGATGACACAGTTACCAGGGTGGCAGAATTCATAAAAGGTTCTACTTCTTGGTTTTAAACCATGACTTTGGCATCAAGTGTTCATCTGTGTTAGACTTTCCTGAAGGTTGTGCCACAATTTTACAAGGTGCTGAAATGCCATGTACTGTATGTTAGACTATGGGTACAGAGGGTACAATGAGGACATTGGAAGGATCAGCAGTCTGGAAGATGTGAGCAGTTCCAAAAAATCCCATCTGCATCCCTGCAAGCACAGGACGATTAACGTAACTGGTATATTATTCATTTAAAGTTTTCAAACCAGATTTCTCAGAAAACTGCATTAAAATGTGTGAAAATGATGCCAGCATTTAATTATCTGGAATTGCAAACTGCTGTTATTTACCTGTTTAAGACAGAATGAAACATGGTTGTTAGAACTAAGTGGGTTTCATACTTGCCATTTGTAAAAGGCAGGTTACTAGCACTACAGCCAAATAGCACTGTTTTCGATACTCCATATATACCGCTTGCATATCTTTTGCTGTCATACTGGATTTTAAAGTAATTTCTAGTATAGAGTCTGGGTGTGCACATATTGCAAACATATTCACATTTTGTTTTCCAGGAAAGTCTTTTTAGCGAGAGGTACATTGAGAACATTGTCCACAAAGACAATACCAAGACACAGCAATGAAACAAGGGAACCACCACAGCTAAAATTCACAATTTTAACGCTAGAACCTTCAAAAACTTTGGGGACATTGGACATATGGTAAAGGAGAGAAAATTTACATAGTCTTCATAGTCAGTGACGTTAGAAATTAGAGAAAAACATTTATTAGTGAGCGATGGGATATCTTGTTTATAGAGACAATTTGTGGAATTAAAGGATTTCTAGGAAGTCAAATTTGCTTAACTGAAATCAATGCAAACAAAATTTAACACAGATGCTTAAATATGCCAAACGCCTGTACATAGAACAAAGTGGGTCCAAACGCCTGTACATAGAACAAAGTGGGTCCAGATACTCTGTATAACACAGAAGTTTAGAAAGGTATAGTGCAACACCCAGTAAAGCCTGGGAACCATATCTTTCAGCTGTCCAGATTTTTGCAGAATGTCCAGATTTTTGCCTGATATTTTTGCTCTGATTCTTATAAAATTTGAGGTTTTAGACAAATCATTGAGCATGAAAGTCATTAAATAATGACATTTGGAATTTCAGACTCCTTATCCTCCAGAAAAATGCTTTCTAACACCAAACCTTTTAATTTGTCAACTTTCTAAGTTTATGAGAGTAATATTTAAAATATGTCCCTCTTTTTCAGACTTTGTCTCTCCATTATTTTGGGCTTTGTCCATGTTTCTTGGACTAAGAAGTTGAGTCGTACGCTGGATACTTAAAGTAAAGAACACTACTAGCTATCAGTAGGAAAGATTTGTCTGAAGACTACCTGAAGATGTCTGGAATAATTTATTCATGTATTTTTATACAGCTGGTTCTCATCAATAAGAAGCTGTTACAGTATACCCCACTCATTGGCGCCATTTTCAGAAATTAATTTTATGGGTAGGAAATAAGTAACAAACATATTTACAGTGTCTCCTTGCATACCTACATATAGACACACCCATGCACACACCCACAAACCTACACCCCCTTCCCACACACACACACCTCTGGCTATTACAGATGTGTGCATGCCAAAGACACCAAGAGATATTTTCAGCCCATACTCAACTGTCCAGTATATATTTCAGTAGACAAAACTGAACATGTAACAGACACAGGTAAACACTGTAGTCAATGATGTATTTTGTGGTACCACTACTGTCCCAGAATATATTTGCAGCACCCTGTTGTTAGAATATCCAGGGCTGATCACATAATAGGGGCACTAAAACATGCCTGGAACTCTGATACTGACAATTCAAGCTGAAATTAAGCCCCAGTTATCTTCAGAGAACATGGAAGGTGCATTTTTTTGTCTGACACAATGCCTACTATAAAAATAAATTGTCAGTTTCATACACATTAGCATTATGACTCAAGTAGGTAAAGTCCAACAATATCTACAGTTATCAAAACAGAACAGGCATCACCTCCGAAACACAAGGTATAGGGTTGATTCTGACCTGCAGCCAATACCTGTGTGAAGTTGGCATGTTCTCCATGTGTCTCTGTGGAGCTCTTCCTACATATTGGGTGTTTCCACCTTAAACTCACCCCCCCAAAAAAAAAAAAAAATGAATGGAGTTATAGGCAGCAGCACAGACTTTAAGTAGTGCTGATTGAGGGAAGAGTTGTATAGATAAATCGCTTTAGGTATCAACCATGATGCTCAGTATCCTCTACATAGGAGAACATGAACCACAAAATGTATGGCATGTCTAGGCTAGCCACCTGATCATGTAAAATTTGCTGTAGGTGATTAGGTAACACTGACTGATATTGCCAAAAAATCAAGGCACACAGCACAGATTGTGAAAAGGTGAGGCATTAACTGGAATAATATTTATAGAAAATGCTTGTATGTTAATCATTGACATGAGGATGTCAGACTGCTGTTCTCCAACAAGAGACAGAAGTAAGCAATGACATTAACCACTGGGCCGCAAGAAATTTTAAATAATTGTCAAGTTAAGGAAAAGGCATACTGTAACTATTTGCAAACAATTTTGCACACCAGCCTCATAAAACCTAATTACCTTTAATTTTGTCACTGCTCCATAGCTAAAATGGCACAAAGACACGTGTGTGTGTGTGTGTGTGTGTGTGTACGCATGTGTACGTCGACAGAACTCATCTTTAGACTATACCTTCTTTTTTAAGGAGGGCTACGCCAGTCAAGCCAAGGGTAAATTTGAGAATACCCATCCAATCACCAGTTCCCATCTGAAGGAGGATAACGTAGTACAGTCCTTGATTTGTAGCAGGAGTTTATTCCAGAGGTGGGGAAGGTGACATGTAATGAAGCTCTCTCTCCATCATGTTTTACTTTTCTGCTAATTAAAATGTAAGATCCCTAGTTCTGGTAGCTATGGGACTGTTTGATTTGTGGAGATACAAGAGATCCAGGACCACTAGGTTACTGATAGCACAGAAGGCAAGGCAAGGTCTTTGTTTCACATAATACATTTATAAAAGTTATTAGTTATTAAAATTGTCCTTTAATGTGCATGTTAATGACACCACATTAAGTTAGAGATTGTGTCTGTAAACATCTGTTTTAGGAGGGAGTATGTATAGAACATTTTTTAAATTAATAGTATAAATTGCAAAATCCAGATTACCAGTCTTAAAGGGGAAAATGATACACTGGACCTAATAAGGATGAAAAATTTTAAGTTGTATATTCACTGCTACAACAGATCTGTAAGACATTGGTTCATCTGTAACCTACAGGACGTAAGTATTAAGCTTTATCAGGCAACTGTGAACCCTTCCCTTCCCATTATGAACCATACAAATCACACTCTTCAATTCTTCCTACTTTGTGCTTATCTCAGGGAAAAAGAAAACCAGGACAGAGGAGAAGAAACTCCAAATCAGCTATACCAAAGGCAGGAGACAAAGAGAGTGTTTGTATGTTACAGACAGACCTTTCTTTTATAAGCAGAATTCAGACTTGCTTCTTAATTCTCATGTGTAGCCATCATCATAAAATATACCATAGACAATGGTAGTCCCAAAAGAAGACTTAGAAATAATGTCCTATTTATAAAGCTTCACAAAGTCATTGAGGGAAAAGTAAGTTAAAGCTTTACAAATTTAATCAATAGGGCATTACAGAAAAAGGGAGCAGAAGTAACCATAGCTCTAGTAACATGGGGTGCTTAACATGGCTGAAATTCAGTGCATTTAGCTAGGCATCTGGAAAGGGTGAGATTAGAAATGTTTCTACTACATGTAGATTTGGAAAATCATATCAGTGAAAAGGAAAAGACTAAGTTCTACCCAAGTTAAAACCTATGCAGTCAGTGAAAACACACACCCATCTAATGGAAAATGCATTTACTTCTGTTAGAACACTGAGAAAAGAAAGCAAGTAGACTGGCATACGTATTCAAGCTGGATTCATTAGGAATTTCTGTCAAGAAATGTGAATTTCTTCGAGCTGCCTCCCTCTCCTTGTGGATAATTAGGTATGAACGTTTGACAAAGAGTCTGCAGTTTTGAAATCCTTTTAAGTAGAATTAATAGTTACTTAAAAAGTGTCTGAATAAGTACTATAAGCCTGCAAAAGCAGCTGGTTAAAATTAAATAGTGAGCTTTCCAAGCACAAAGTAAATATCCTACGAGGGACAAGATCCTGAGTAAGAAGCCTAAGGTGAAACACCCTATAAGTGGCTATGTGCACCTTAAATTAGACAAGTGAGAAGGAATAAACACCAGAATGAAAAAATAAAATTGCATCTAATGAACTTCAATTGAAAAGTAGCAGATTCAATACACATTTTTTGACGTATGAAAAGACCAGAGAAACAAAGATTTGAATGTAATATATGCTACTGTTGGATGCCCAAGTGGGAAAATAGGTCCATGCATCTTCATACATTTTCTGGAAGATCACTGAGAGGAGAGAAGGCTGTATCAACACTTTCTGCAAAGTCATGAGTGATAACTATGTTGAAGTTAAGCTGTCAGCCATGGGTAGTGTAGATCTAAGTAGTGTTTGCTTGATAGGTGAAACTGCAGTGTCCTGAAAGGTTAAAGAAAAGGAACTGGTCTAGCAGAAATGGACTCTGCATGGGGAATCAAGTTACTTATTTCCCTATTATGGCCCAGGTATGACTTTTGCTTAGATTAGTCTGGCTTTGTGGATGAACCTCACACCCATAATAAATGGAAAAAAGGCATAAAGGAGAACATGTGACTACATGGGGATCAAACCATCCTCCTCCTGACCTCCCCTCCTATAGCAGCAGCAGGTAAAGAAATCAAGGACCTCGGCATTAGTTGGAGATGTAAAATCCTAGTACCAAACAAACTGTTCTACATGACTCAAGAATGATTTATGTGTCATTAGAAGCAGAGTTTCTTGGCTAGATTATTTGTCTTTCCTGGAATGTGGGTGGCTATTAAAGAGTACAAGTCTCATGGCTGTATCTCAGCACAGTGGGTAGGAGTATGTCCCCTGATTTGCTGATGAATCCCTATGACTCATTGTGACAGGAAGTCTTAAAAGACCAAGACTGTCAGTAGAACAGCTCTCATTCTGGAGATGTTCTACGAAGAGGAGACAGCTGAGGTCACCAGGCACCCTGTATTGTCTGTTGAATTGTTCTTTCTACCCTAAAGCAAATGCAGCTATGTTCACTAATCCCTGAGGACCCTGCAACTGGAATGGACTTCTACTATGAAGACCAGGTAGATTCAACTGTTACAGCAGCGGTTAAGGATAGGCCTTGGAAATTTAGACTGAAAGGACAGTGGATCAGCATTTTTGGACACACCAGATTAATTTAGTCCAGCAAGGTATCGGATGGAATCTGGCATTAGGATCCATAAAAATGAAACAACCATAAAGACTAATGTTCTTATGCAAATTCACATTGGAATAGACTGAGATAAGTGAATAGTTGCCACTACCCACTTTAGAAATACTAATGTCTTCTGAGGCAGAAAATACCAACAGAGGGACACATTGAGAGAGAGATTTATGGAGGTATAGTCTGAGCTACAAGTTAATGGGATTTTGGGAGGTTTATCATGTAATTTAAGGAGATTAATAATTTGTACATAGACTCCAGGTTATTTACCAGATCCATCACTGAAAGAAAAGCAAACAGACAGTCATCTAGATGTGAGAATTTCATGGCTCTGAATCACAAGAAAAAACACTTTTTTTTTGGTAGAGAGTCTGGAGAAGAAAGAATGAAGAAAGCCAGAGAAACTCTGGTCCTGCTACAGATGTTGTATGGAAAGAGCCATTATATAGGATCTGCAAGGATAAATACAACTGCTGATGCCGCCATCACTAATGTCAAGAGCATCATATACTGGGAGGTCCATAAAGTTGGCATCAAGTATCCCAGCTCTGCAGTTGGCTCTGCCACTGGTGGAATAAAGACAGAAATGGCAACATTGGCAAAATGGGATCTTGTGGCATATTTTGAATCAGCAAAAATAGAAGTTATGTTCTTACCATAACGTTCCATGTTAGTTGTCTTCTTCTCGCCTTCTTCTTGCTGGATGGGTTCGGAGCCGACCTCGGCCCGACTGCCACTCTAAAAGCTCGAGAGTTGGTTCCACGCTCGAGAGCCCCCTTATATCCCACAATGCTAGGCGAGAGTTACCTCAGATCTCGTTTGTAAGCTAACCCAGCTTATATCAAAAACAGTATAACTGTGAAACAGAATCCACCTCTAACAGCAGGAAGAAAAGGGGTGACCTATATCCTGAAACAAGAAAATATGCATAATAGCATATGACTAAGAAAGAGGTGGTAGAAAGAGAGGTCACGATCACAACTCCTCTAGGTCTGTCCAGGCTAGGGAAGGAGGGTGGAAGAAGAAGGCGAGAAGAAGACAACTAACATGGAACGTTATGGTAAGAACATAACTTCTATATGTTAAGTTGTCTATCTCGCCTTCATTCTTGCTGGATGGGACCGTCCTAGCACCTTGTCCCGGTGGCCTAACGGAACAGACTCCTGAGAACAGTGGAACCAAAATTAGCTCTATGCCTAGAAGCTAAATCCAACTTATAATGGGAAATAAAAGTGTGAGGAGTAGCCCAAGTAGCCGCTGCACAAATGGTGTCAATAGGCAGTCTGTCTTGGAAGGCTAGAGAAGTAGCCAAAGCTCTGGTGGAATGGGCTTTAGGTTTATTAGGCAGTTTTGGTGTCTAATCTCATAAACAAGGGTAATCAGAGATGTTAGCCATCTGGATAAAGATACCTTTGAAACTGGAAGTCCCTTTCTGCTTTCCGCATAGGAGACAAACAGCTGATCAGATTTTCTGAATAGTTTCGTCCTGTCCAAGTAGTACCTTAATTGACGATGAACATCCAGGTAGTGTAATTTTTGTTCAGACCTATTTGAATACTCGGAAAAAGACAGGAGGTCAATGCATTGGTTTAGATTTGATGTTGAAACCACCTTAGGCAAAAAGGACGGGTTAGTTCGTAAGGAAACTCTGTCCTTATGGAACACAAGGTAAGGAGAACGACAACTGAGTGCTTGAAGTTCTGAAATTCTTCTAGCTGATGTGATAGCCACCAGAAAGAGAGTTTTCCATGATAATAACTTTAAGGAACATGAAGCTGCAGGTTCGAAGGGGAAAGAATCAAAGAAGCAAGAACTAAATTTAGGTCCCAAGGAGAAGGAGGATTTCTTACAGGAGGTCTGAGAAGAAAAACTCCTTTCAAAAAGGCTTTGCAGAGTTTGTGGGACATTAGGGCAGATTCAGAAATACCCACATGGAAATTAGATATAGCTGCCAATTGAACCTTAAGAGTAGATGGAGATGAACCTGCATGGAAGAGTTCAGCAAGAAAATCAAGGACTAGTTGGATGGATGCGGTGAAAGGATCTATGTCCTTTCCTTGTGCCCAATATGAGAAGCGTTTCCACTTACTCAAATAAATCTTCGAGTGGAAGATTTATGGGAAGCTATCAAAATATCTCTAACAGAGTGAGATAATTGAGGAAGCCTGGCTACGGTTGGAAGTGGAGGAACCAAGCAGTGAGGTTCAGAGAGGAGGGGCGATGAAACTGACCCGACTGATGGATCAAAAGATCTGGAACTAGGTCCAGATTCCACGGTCGCTCAAAAGAAATTGATGTAGAAAGGGGAACCACACTTGTCGAGGCCAGTAAGGAGCAATGAGGATCAATGAGGCCTTCTGAGCGATAGCTTTCTGTATTACTTGAGAGATCAGTGGGAAAGGAGGAAATGCATACAGAAGTCCCGGGCCAAACTTGGACTAGGCGTCCCTGCTGGGTTGGCCTGGTAAAGGGAATAGAGTGAAGTATTCTCTGCACTTGCTGTTTTGGGGAGTAGCAAAAGATCGCAGCAAGGCTGACCCCACTTGAGAAATATCTCTCACTACAGAGTCTTTCAGAGACCACTCGTGAGGCATGAGAATAGCTCTGCTCAACTTGTCCGCAATGTGATTGGACTTCCGGGATGTGCGTTGCTATCAGAAGCGCTGAGAAGAAATCGCCCATTGCCACAGTCTGAGTGCTTCTCGACACAGGGGTATGATCTGGTTCCGCCTTGTTTGTTGATGTACCACACTACAGACATATTGTCTGTCTGGATTGCAATCGTTCCCAAGGGAAGAGAGTCTTGAAGGGCTTGCAACGCTAAAAGCACTGCTCTCATCTCCAGAACATTTATGTGCAAGTGGCATTCGTTTGGTTGCCATGTGCCCTAGACTGTCCTGCCCTGATAATGCCCCCCCCCACCCGATCAGGGAGGCATCCGTTGTCAGAGTAGCAACCGGAGGAGGTGGAACAAACGGTCTCCCCAACAGGAGCTGGGGGGAAGACATCCACCACATGAGATGCTTTTTGCATGATCATAATGGTGTGAGACATTGGAAGTTCCTGGTATGACCATTGAGAAAAGAGCATCCACTGAAGGATCCGCATGTGGTATCTGGCCAATGGGAGGAGAGGTATGGCGCTGCCATGATTCCCAACACCTTTAGAACTAACCTGGCTTTGGCTCTGTTGTTGTTGAGAAGAAGTGACACCAATTTTTGAATGTCTGATATCCTTTGGTTCGTTAGAGTTGCAGACATGTTTACAGTATCTAAATTTGCGCCTATGTAGGTAATAGTACGACAAGGCGACAAAACAGACTTTTCGCAATTTATTGAGATACCCAATCTTTGACAGATGCGAAAAGTGTAATCTCTGGCCATCAGAAGGAGATGCTTGGTGGGAGCTGTGAGGAGCCAGTCGTCCAAATATGGAAACACCTGGAATCCTTGTCGTCTCAGGTGAGAAGCTACCACTGCCATGCATTTGGTAAACACCTGGGGGGCAGTGGTGAGACCAAAGGGCAGGGCCCTGAATTGAAAATGACTGGTTCCCAGCCTGAAGCGGAGGAATCTTCTGGAGCGTCTGTTCATTTTTATGTGATAGGTCTATAGAGCACATCCAGTTTCCTTTTCCCGATAGGGGAAGACTGGATTGCAGCGTGACCATCCGAAATCTTGTTTTCTTGACCGATCTGTTCAAGATACTGAGATCCAAAATTGGTCTCCAGTCCCTGTTTTCTTTGGAACTAAAAAGAACCTTGAGTAGATTCCGGATCCTTGTTGGTCTGCTGGCACTGGCTGAATAGCTCTTTTGCAAGCAGTTTTGAAATTTCCAAAGCTGCTATATCCCTTGTGGAACATCTGGAAGGGATTTTTGACTGATTTGGAAAGCGAAGAAAGGGGATGGAATAACCTTCGGAAATGATGGACTGTACCCATTTGTCTTGTGTCAAGGATAGCCAGGCTTCTGGGTACAGTGACAATCTTCCCGACTGCCTCCGAAGATGGGCAGTCGGGCAACACCTCAGGGATGCTGAAAGGGCTTGTCAGGAAAGGCTTCCGATTGCCCTGGTTCTGGACCCCCTGCCCCTAGCTACCATTGTTATTCCCACCTCTGCCTCTGGTAGGAACGACTCTGTGCGTCAGGCGAAGTCCCTTGAGATTGTTTACGGAACCACATCTTTCCACCCTTCTGGCCTTTGGGGTAAGGCCTAGAAGGAGTCGAAAACGGACTCCGACGGCAGAAAGGGTCTTGCCATCAGTCTCGCACCTAGTCAGGGTTTCTTTCACTTGAGGACCAAAGAGATGATCCATCAAAAGGGGAGTTCGTGAAAGACGTCTTGAAAGGTTCCAAAGTTGCATAGCCGCATCCAGGCGTGCCTACGTAAGGCTACCCTGTTCCTGCGGCTCTGCTCGCTCCATCGGCCGCATAAGAGAGGAGGCATGGAGGAGTTGGAAATGGAATTAAGGATAGCCAGCTGCGTGTTCATTTTCTTGGAACCCGCAGCTGCAGGGTCCTTCAACATCTCACCTTGACCAAGTCCCTTTGAAGACGAGTGAAATGGCACAGGTAATTCAGCGAACGCATGGTAAAAGTCGCTGAGGAGAACATCCGCTTCCGTACCTATCCATGGACCTAGATTCCTTGTTAGGTGGATGGACAGGCACTGAAGGATCAGCCAGTTCCTTCTTTGTGGCGGCAGCTACCACCATAGCATCCACAGAAACTCCTTTTGATAAAAATTGCTTGTCTGATGGAGCTGTGATGAATTTGGAGGGTCTCCTGGGGTGGGGTCCACTGAATCAGGAGCCGTCCATGCCTTTTAGCAACCACCTGCATGAGGGGTCGAAGGGGGACACCCAGGAGGTGGAAGGACGAGAGCCAAATGCCTCAAGATACACAGATTCGTCCTCTGAAGGGTTGAGGGCTGGCCAATTTCCCTCTGTTTAAGGATCTCCAGAATGTCTGCAAATGAGACATCTTCAGAAGGGGAACGGGGAACCCTCAGAATCATCCAGATCTGTGTCCGGCGTGATAGACTCAGGTGAGTCAATGTGCTTCCTCTTGCACTTCCTCTTCCGAGGGGCTCTTCTGCCAAATCAGGAGAGGCCTCGGAAGAGGATGAAATCCCAAAGGGGCTCCTGAGGAGCTGGCTCTCTGCGGTCCGGGATGAGGGAGTGAGTCGACTTACCCTGAGGCAGCATAGAGGGAGGGGCTGACGGAGCCGACTGTGGAGTAGAGCCAGGCTCTAACACACTCCGCATGACCTCGAAAGCCCCTGTCAGGCAGAGCCAGAGGTCCCCGCTCCGAGGAGCTAAGGACCCCCTCGGCACCGACAGTGATGGCTCGAGGCCGATGTCGGAGCCGAACTCACCAGCTCGGGCACCGAGAGGAGAGGGGTCGGACAAGGGTCCGATGCCACTCACCCCGAGCCGACGAGGGAAGTCCGCCGAGATTCCTCCAGGAAGAAAACGGAGCGAGCCGAAGACAATTGTCTCGGCCCGGCGAGCACAGTCTCGGTTCCGACGACCCGGCTCCGAACTCAAAAGAGTCGAAGGAGGAAAGAGTTGATGGACCGGGGCAGGCACCGACTGATGAGTCGGGCTCTGAAGCATCTGGGCAAGTGCCTCGGACTTAAGTAGTCGACTCACCACCCTCTGAAGGTCATGATCGGAAAGCCTCGATGACCTAGAGGAATGAGACCTTTGGCTCCGTTCAGACAGCAGGGGAGATCCTGGAGCCGAATGAACGGAGCCAAGAGAAGGTGACCTTGACCTCTTTCTGGTTGTCGGCTCAAGATCTTGTCGGAGCCGACACAGGCCTCGATAACCTCGGCACCGAGCCGAGGAAGCCACAGAAACTGTGGACTGAGTCTTATCGGCTCCAGCCGGAGCCAATAAAGGCAAAGGTTGAACAACCTGAGGTCTCGGCTCAGAAGCAAGACCTCGATGTTTTAGAGGGCTTCCCTGTTGAAACTGACAGGGAATCCTCTGGTTTTAACAAGCCTCTCAAAATTAACTTGTTCTTTCTCTCCTGCAGGACCCTGGGGCTGAAGCCATGGCACACAGCACAGGAGTCCTGCAGGTGCAAAGGCCCCAGACAGTAGACACAAGAAGTGTGAGCGTCTGTCAGAGACATTTTCTGACAGCACGCATCACACTTCTTGAATCCAGAGACCTTTGCTTCCTTTGACATTATCCTAACTGACAGGTGTACACTAACACACACCAAACACACAGTTATACCCTGTCAGAAAAAATATTAATACTAACAATTTTAGTAAAAAAGTTAAAGAAACTACACAAACACACCCTAAGGAAGGGAAGGCCAAAGGCCCAAGGGAAGAACCAGCGGTTCTTTTAAAAGAAAGGGGAAAAATAGGGTCGGGGATAAAAAACTATATCCTACACTAATTTGTGAAGAATTAAGGTTAAAAGGGGAAAAAAGAATAACTTTTTAGTATAAAAAGCTAACACTCACCAGAAACCGGTAGAAGCAACCAACCTCGAAGCTGTAGCGGCAAACGAGATCTGAGGTAACTCTCGCCTAGCATTGTGGGATATAAGGGGAGCCTCGAGCCGGTGGAACCAACTCTCGAGCTTTTAGAGTGGCAGTCGGGCCGAGGTCGGCTCCGAACCCATCCAGCAAGAATGAAGGCGAGATAGACAACTTAACATCTGCTGTTAGATAATATGTATCCTAAACAACATGATCAGATATTGGTATCACTGCTGATAGATAATATGTATTCTAAACAACATGATCAGATATTGGTATCAATGCTGATAGATAATATGTATTCTAAACAACATGATCAGATATTGGTATCACTGCTGATAGCATCTGGTATCCCCTGAATAAACACACGTGTTTGCAGTACGCTCATGTACTCATACTGTGAGCTTAGTGTGACTGTCTTTGAGTCCACAGCAAGTATGATTTACTGAAACTATTGAAATAATAGGTTCAGCTATCAGAAGGAATCTTGACTAATTCTAAAGAATCAGATACAGTCTCTTTGGTCATCTAGTTTTTATTTTTATTTATTTATTTTGCAGTTTTGTTGCTATCACTGCCTATTGACCAGCAGACCCTCTTTCAGTCAATTGGTCTATGCTTTCCCCATCAGTGGGCTACCCTGATCCAAACAATAACAGAGAAAATATTCTAAACACCTTTGATGCACACAGGCAGCTCAGGTACTGCCTTGACGGAACAAAACCCTTTACGAATGCTGAACAATTGCTTGTCTCCTATACATGGGCTAAGAAAGGTCAGCCTGTCTCTGAGCAAAGTATTGCACAATAGTTATCCTCTGATACTGTTTTATGTTACTCCCACTATGGTAAATCTCTTTCAGTCAAGGTTAAGGCTTTGATGGCATATTGGAAAGGGGTGGACTCTGGAAGCATTCTAGAGGTAGCAATTTGGTTCTCTGTTAATACCCTCACAAAGCACTACAAACTTGATTCCTTTTCTGGGACCATCTCCAGGGGATCCTGGATCCTTATTCTTCCACCTCCCAGATAGTGTAAGCTTCTGGAATCTACCTAAAATGCCACTGGGCAGTGGGAATTATGAACACAGCACAGTTGCACAACTCCTACTTACCTGTAACAGTAAATGTTAAATTTCCTCACTGCCTCAGTGGCAGCACCCACCTGCCTTCCCCCAGATTGTGTGTAGTTATTGTGAGTTTAAACCTCTTATTTGTTTGTTGGATTTTGTTTTTTTGTATGGTATAGTGAATTTACTATTGCTAGATGATTCTGGCTTCAGGTACTTTCCTCTCCTCCTTTGTGGAAGAGAAAAAGCTTGAACACTCACTAACCTTCTGTGACAGCTGAAAGCTTCCTTCTCAGGATATGCTCCACCAATCATCTGCCACAGGAAGAGAGAGAGAGGAAGAGGAGTTTGAGCTGTTTAAAGCTGACTAGTACTGGGTTACCTAGCATATACTAAATTTTCTTCACTTTTCCTGAGGTTTGTTCAATGTCAGCCTATTCATGCACTTTTTCTTATGTGTGGAGTCAGCCCAGATGCTTGTGATAACTCTGTTACTTATATACCAAGGTAATAAATGCAAAGGGAACATAACTGTCTAAAAGGAAAATCTGATTTGTTAAATTATATTCCTACTTTAGTAATAATCGTGAAATAGCTGCAGATTTAAACTAAATGCAGGAAACTGTTGCGATTCTGTGTATAGAATGGAAGGATCTGTTACATCCTTATATTCCTAACATTTATAGTAGAGTATTTTTGTTTACACAGCCATTGATGTTCTCCATTTACGGCCACCATTGACTGTGTTAGTGAATACCAGTAAACCTGACATGCTGACTGATGTAGCACTGATTCAGCTGGCAACTTCTAAATGCTAACGTTTTCATTAGTGTGTGTATATATTAGAAGTCTTATCATATGAACATAATCTTTATCTCTCTGCTGATGAGTCAGTGTTGTGCTTGCACATGAGCACAAAAGAAGGAAAAAAAAAAATAAAACATCAGAAAAAAAATCAGTCTATAAAGTGTTGTGGAGATGTGCAATAGAAAATCACGCCTTGCTGCTTCTCATGTTATAATATATGATAGTATGAAGCCAGTGATTCTTACCAGTGAAAACCACTTCGTACAGGACTTCAACAGAAAAAAGTTAAACTTTTTTGTATTAGTCCTATTGTATATTAGCATTCATATAATTTACAAATGCGCCAAATGACAACAACAGTGCAAGTGTATTTAAGAATCAGCTTGCATTCTTGTAAATTTGTTTTCATATGTAGGATCTTAGGTGGAATACCATTCCAAATGAGTTGGTCCATACCTTAAAGATATTGGAGTTATGGCTTTGAGCTGTCTTAGTCAAGAACTTGATTAAGAAATCCAAACTAAACAAGATCATTAACTTAAATTATGATACAGAGTAATGAAAGACTTGTTAATACTCTGTCAATATTCAGGGCAGTTAAATGTATCTAAATGGAAACATGAATCATCTCAAACTGCACGTATTGGACTAAATTAAACACTCACCTTCTAGGCATGCTTGTGCTTCTTTCAACTTTCGTTCATTGGCTACCTGCAAAAATTCACCCAGCAGCTGAAAGCTGTGTATTTGTAGTGTAGAGGATGACAAGAATAGCAAGGGATGGCCATCTTTATCCATTTCATAAGACTTTACTGTTGATCCACTATAAAAGAAAAATACATTACGACTTTAATCCCGTAATTATGTGCAATCATAAATATATTTAAATACTACACAAACGTCATTTTGCCTTTTTTGCAAGTTTATCTTTTCTTTCTCCTTATGGTATGCAATGACACTATAGGATACTTAGGATTTATGACATCCAAAATAAAGACACTGACCCCTAAACAAACACCCTCTGTTCTCTCCATTCTGAACACTTGAAAGTAGCCTTGATGGTTTATGATTGCTTCACATCATAATATAAAAGTCAGCTATTAGAACTACCAAACATACAGAAACATCTTCCTTTAAAGGCTGAAAACATCACACAACTTTTATGAAAATATATCTGCATTATTATTTAATGACTTAGCTTTTTTCCTCAACACTATTTTCACTAAAAGTAGTATTCAAGTACAATATGATTTTATATTTTAACCTAAAACTGATGAAATAATTAATGATGTATGGTATAACACCTTTGAAACTGGATTACCTAGAGATAGTGAAGAAAATGCAGCAAATAATTGATCAGATTTTCTGAAATCCTTTGTTCTGTGAAGGTAAAAATGTAGTTGCCTGTGGACATCTAGCAAATGAAGGGAATACTCCCCTTTACTGGTAAAATTAGGGAAGACTGGCAATTGAAGTGTCTGAGTTATATTAGCTTCTGAAACCACCTTTGGTAAAAGGATAGATTGGTCCTAAGTGCAGCCCTATCCTTGTGAAATATTAAGTATGAAGGTTTGTAGGATAAGGCCTGAAATGTTCAGAGACTCTTCTGGCAGATGTAATAGCCCCTAAAAATAAAGTTTTCCAAGATAAAAACTTTAAGTCACAAGTTACTGATGGTTCAAAGGGGGATGAAGTAAGGGACTGTAGGACTAATGTTAGATCCCAAGGGGGAACTGGTTCTTTAAATGGGGATCTTAACATCAGAAGTCCCTTTAAGATTGCTTTGCAATGTCTGTGTGACATTAAAGGTGAGGCATACCCCTCATTGGTAAGATCAGACCATAAACAAATCTCACTGGACATCCACATATGCCATCCCCACCCCTAGCCAAGGAAACCACGGTATAGAACTTCTCAAAAGCAAACTTCACACTTCTCAAAACTGAGGTGGAATCCTTCAAAGCCCCCGGGCCAGTGGACAATATGGCCCAAAATGCAGAATCCTTTACAAAAGCATTCCATGGACACCTACAGGAATGCATGGAGCATGCTATCCCAAATAAAACCAAGACTCACTCCTCCAAAGGCAGGAGACCTGTCTGGTAGACCCCGGCCATGAATAAGCTATAGAACAGAAGGAGAAAGCTACTACATGACAGAGCAAAATCCCAAAAAGGGAAGGCATCACTGATCAGTACTAGCAGGAAACTACGATCCCTCATAAAATCTTCACACTAACGATAATCACAAGGCCTTCTTTAGTTATGTCAGAAACCTGGGAGGCAACTCCCAGATATGCTCTGAGTTAGTGCAAGATGGCAAAAAATTTACTTAACCCACAGACATTGCCAACATCCTGGCAGAAAGGTTCAGTGCAAACCCCCCCCCCCCCCCAAAAGAGCAAATGTCTATCCCAACAGAAAGTAGCCTTCCTGAGATCACAGATGCACAGGTGAGGGCTGTCCTCTCCAAAGCTAAAAATACAGCATCAATGGGACCAGACGGTGTCCCGGGCTGTGTCTTATACAAGCTCCAAGAAGAACTAAACCCTTATATAAAGTCACTGTTCAATCTCAGCCTTACTACAGGATATGTTCCCAAGGAATGGCGTACAGCAACAGTGGTCCCACTCCACAAAGGGGGTGCCACAACAGACCCTGGAAACTATCGCCCTATAAGCCTGACTAGCCTGGTCTGCAAAGCTATGGAGCGTATCATCGTGGAAATCATAAACAAAGACATTGGGAACCTCCAGACACTGGATCCTACCCAATTTGGCTTCGTTAAGGGCAGATCTTGCCTGTTGAACCTGGTCGAGTTCTTTGAAACAGTTACCAAATCCATAGATGAAGGAAAGGTAGTCCACACAGCCTACCTGGACCTCGCAAAGGCCTTTGACACAATACCCCACTCAGGCATCATAAATAAGCTCACCAGCTTAAATATCAACCCCTATGTCACAAGATGGGTAGCAAACTGGCTCAGGGATAGAACCCACATGGTCAGAATAGCAGGTGCCATGTCAGATTCTAAACCAGTTACAAGTGGTGTCCCACAAGGCTCAGTCCTGGGACCTCTCTTGTTCAGTATATATTTCTCCGAAGTACAGGCTAACATGGGTGGACTATGGCTGACCAAGTTCGCAGATGACTGCAAACTGGGTGCTATAAATCGACTCTCTGACTGATACAAGCATCCTCCAAAAAGGTCTCACAGAGATGGGTAACTGGTGCCAGAGCCATGGCCTAAAGCTAAATGCCAAAAAGTGCATAGTCATCCCCTTTGGAAAAAACAAAGTGCCCACAAATTACCACATAGGTGGTAATCCATTAAGTATGGAAGAAGTAATTAAGGACTTGGGGACCCAAGTAGATAGCAATCTCTCCTTTGACAATCACGTTGCCAAAGTGGTTAGAAAGACCTTCTATATAGCCCACCTTATTATGAAAGGGTTCACATCTACATCAAGAGAGGTCATTGTGCCCCTCTACTCATCACTTATCAGGCCCATAATTGAGTACAATGCCCCTTTTGGGATGCACCTTACCGGACACCTTCAGCAACTGGAAAGACCCCAAAAGTATCTCACCAAGAGGATCAAGGGGCTCAAAGAGATGCCCTGTGCAGTTAGGCTAAAGAAACTCCAGCTCTACTCAGTTGAGTAGCACCTACTCAGAGGCGATCTGTGTCTGACGTATAAAGCCATGTCCAACCCAGAATTAATGGACATGCTTCACCTCAGGAAATCTAAATCCCTTAGAGCTACACGCTCCAGGGACTTGAACCTCAGCACAGAAATAAACAGGACATGCTGGAGGGACAGATTCATATCCCAGAAGCTCCCCTCACTTTGGAACAAAATCCCAATCTATGTCAGGCAGAGCCCCTCACTGACCCTCTTCAAGAGAAATCTTGACGAATGGATGGGAGATCGTAAGTTTATCCCTGGGATCTCTTCTGGGTCGCTGCTTGACAGAGGTACAGTAAACAAACCTTAAAAGGGCTACCGTCTGTGACCTACTATACAGAGGCACAGTCAACAAATCTAAAAGGGTGGCGAAAGCCAAACACACTCTGGCTAGGCTTATAAATGCCCTAGGGCAGATAGCCTAGTATCAACCTATGAACCTATGATCAAATCCCATATGAAAGTTCGAGATTGCTGCTAAATGAAGTTTAATTGTTGATGCAGAGGCCAAAGGAAGGGAAAACAAACCTGTTGAGCCCAAAAAGGAGCAATGAGGATTGAGTTCTCCAGCCTCTTGGCTTTCTTTAGAAAATGCGATATCAAGGGAGTTGGAGGAAAGGCAAAGAAAAGACTGGAGGGGGGGGGGGGCAATCATGAAGGAGAGCATCTCTGGGTGATTCCCATGGTGGGATAATTAGGGAAAAGTAACTTCTGCACTTGTTGTAGGGTGAGGCAAAGAAATCGCAGCAAGGTTAGCCTCTGTGACTAAAAATCTTGTTTGCCACTACAGGATTGAGAGACCACTCATAAGGCATGAGAATATTTCTGCTCAGCTTGTCCACTATCACATTGGGGTGCCCAAGAATGTGCATTGCTATGAGAAAGCAGTTAGAAGAAATTTCCCATTGCCAAACTCTGCTTCTCAACACAATGAGGAATATGTGGTACCCCCTTGCTTGTTGATATACCAAACTACTGACGTTGTCCATTTAAATTGCTACTGTTCCCAAAGGAATGACATCCTGGAATGCTTGCAACACTAACAAACTGCCTTCATCTCCAGAACAATGATATACAAGTTGGCTTCTAGTTAGGACAGCGTTCCTTGGACTGCTCTTCCCAGATAATGCCCTCCCACCCTATCTGGGAAGCATCCGTGGTCACTATGGCTTGGGGTTGCGGAAGAATGAAAGGTCACCCCAAGACAATCTGATTGGAATGGAGCCACCATGAAAGATCCTGTTTGCAGCGGGGTAATTACAATCAGGTAAGACTTTGGTTGTTGAATCAGAGACCACTGGGAGGCAAGTAACTATTGCAGGATTCACATGGGATATCTTGCTAAGGGAACAAGAGTTATTGCTGCTGCCACTGAGCCTAGCACTTTTAGGACTAATTTTGCTGTCACTCTGTTTTTTCTTAGAATTTGAGAGACTTGGAATCTGATGCATTGCAATCTTTCTAGATAGAGAGAAGCGATTCCTGTGACAGTATCTAAGCGGACTCTGACGAAGTCTAACTGCTGAGAAGGTTGTATTCTTGACTTTTCGACCTAGAGATGTACAGAGGCATAGAGTGTACTCTCTTGCTCATTCTAACTGATGCCTGGTGGTAGCGGTAAGGAGCCAGTTGTCAAGGCATGGAAAAACTCGAAAGCCCTGCAGTCTGAGATGAGCTGCAACAACTGCCATGCATTTGGTGAACACCCTGGGGACTGTGGTGAGTCCAAAGGGCAGTGCTCTGAATTGGAAATGTCTGGCTCCCAGCCAGAAGTGCAGAAATCTCCTGGAGCATTTGTCTATTTTTATATGGTAATAGGCATCCTGGAGGTCTACTGAGCACATCCAATCATCTTTTTCCAAGAATGGAAGCATCGACTGTACTCAGACCATCCAGAATTTAGTTTTCTGAACTGCCTTGTTGAACTGGCTGAGATCCAAAATGGGTCTCCAGTCCCCTGTTATTATGGGCACTAAAAAGAACCTTGAGTAAAACCCAGATCCTATTTGGTCTGGTGGGACTTTTTGGATGACTCTTTTGTCCAGTAGTTTTTGAATTTCTAAGACTGCTGCTTCCCTTTGACTGAGTGGAAAGTCCGGGAGTTTTTTCTGGGTTATTGGGGGTAATGACAGTGGAATTTTGTAACATCTGAATATTATTCCCTGCACCCATTTGTCCATAGTTAATATTTTTCAGGCAGATTGGTGCAGAGAAAGTCATCTCCCAACTGCCTCCAGAGGAGGGCAGTTAGACCCCCCGTTCAGTGGTGCTGATAGGAAGTACTAGAGAAAGATTATCTGGACCCCTGGTTTTGTGGCCCATTTCTGCCTCTGGGATGGTGTCTTCTGTTACTTACCCCTCTGCCTCGGGGAAAGTCTTTGCTGCGTGAATCCTGGAAAGGCCTGCTGAATTTTTTAAACCAAAGTCTCCCACTTCTCTGGTTCCTTGAGTAAGGCCCTGAAAAGGAACCGAAGGGGAAATCTTTATCGGTGCCGACGGTTCCACGATTCGAACCCCAACAAACTCCAGCTCTGAGCTCAGAGGAGTTGGAGGAGGAACATCGATGGAAGCAGACGGAGCCGACACCTGTTGAGGAGGGCTGGATAACATTTTGGCCAGTGCCTGCGACTTCAACAACCTACTGACCACTCTCTCCACGTCGTGATCCGAGAGTCTAGAGGACCGAGAGGAGTGGGAGGATCTGTTACTGCAGTCACTCTGCAACAGGGGAGACCGAGGAGCCGAATGTATCGACTCTAGAGAAGGCAACCTCAGTCTCTTGTGGGTCTGAGACGGCTCCAAAGATACTGGTGGAGCTGACTGGGAGGCAGCCTCCCCGGTTCCAGCTGGAACTGAAGTAGTGGGTAATGTTTGGGCCAATGACAGCTCCGAACTGGGAGCCGACGATTTGGCCGGTTTAGGAGATTTCACTGGCTGAGCCTTGGCCAGTGAACCCTGGGGCTTATGAAGACCCATCAAGATAAGCTTATTTTTGTGCTCCTGCAGAACCCTTGGGCTGAATGCATGGTATACAGAACAAGAGTCCTGCAGGTGCACTGCGCCTAAGCAATAGACGCAAGAAGTGTGCCCATCTGTCAGAGACATTTTCTGACAGCATGAGTCACACTTTTTGAATCCAGACACCTTGGATTCTTTAGGCATATCCAGTAGAGAAATACTACCTTACACTGAAAAGTTTTTGGGCAAAGGGCCGAACAGCAAAAAACTACAGACACTAACCTAACCAAAAACACAATAAACTACAGTTAAGAATTTTTTTTTTTTTTTTTTAACTAGGAAGCCTCCAACTTAAATGGCTACCTATGAGGTAAAAAGAGAAAGGCTTAAACTAAAAATGCTACCTACAAGAGGAATAGGAAAAGGGGGGGGACGAACTCTCTAATTTAAATGAGTTCCAAGGGAAAACTACAATTACACTAATACTACAACAAAGTAATTAACGACTATGTTGAAAACTATAAACTATCAAAAAAAGAACCCTAATCTGATAGAAAAGTAGTATAATAAAACTTACATGAGCCTGAGCCAGTAACAATGAACCTCGCAGCTGAAGCGGCAAATTAAATCTGGGTAGCTAGCGCTAGGCAGCATGGGATAAGGGGTAGCCTCGAGCCAGTAAACAGCTCTCGGGCTATAGAAGATGGCCGAGTCAGAGCCAAGGGTCGGCTCCGATCCCAACAAGCAAGAAACGAAGGCGAGATAGACAACTTAACATTGTGCCTTCACTGGCACAGGTAGTCTTAGCTTTTGTTTTGTGTAAATGAAAGATGTGCAATCCCTTAACCATCTAGACAGAGTAACTTTAGACACAGGTTTACTCAAAGTTGCATTTGTAAAGGATACAAATAACTGTCCTGATTATCTAACTTGCTTAGTTCTATCCAGATAGAAATATAATTGCCTATGCACATCCAGAAGGTACAGGCAATACTCGCCCTTATTAGAAAAATTGGGGAAACATACAGGCAAGTCTATGGACAGGTTGATATTGGTCTCTGAAATTACTTTAGGAAGAAAGGTTGGGTTTGTTCTGAGTGAAACTGTCTTTATGGAAAATTAAGTAAGGTGCTTTAGAGCACAGAGCCTGTAATTCAGAAACTCGCCTCTCTAAGTGAGAGCGATGAGAAGTAATGTCTTCCAAGGAAGGAATTTTAAGTCACAGGTAGCTGCTGGCTCAAACAGAGATGAAGAAAGTGAATGTAATGCAACAGTCAAGTCCGATGGCGGTAGCGGCTCTTTGAAAGGTGGCTTCAGATGGATGGTGCCTTTAAGAAAAACCCTACAAAGCCTGTGAGAGATCAAAGGCTGGTCCCCCATACCATTATGGAAAGTTGAAATAGTTGCTAGGATAACCTTGATTTTAGAAGCAGAAGCTCCTTTAACAAAGATAGCTGCACGAAAATGCAGAACTTTTTCTACTGGCACTGAAAAGGGATCCAGACCATGATCAGAAGCCCAAATAGAGAATCTCTTCCATTTACTAAGATAGATGCTCCTGGTGGATGGTTTACAGGATGCCAACAAAATGTGACATACAGGAGAAAGAATATCAGTATGCCTGGTGACTAACAGAATTGGAGAAACCAAGCAGTCAGCTTGAGAGTTTGAAGATTGGGGTGAATGAGTCCCTGGGAGTGGGAGAGAAGGTCCAGAATCCGTGGGCAGTGAAGTAGTGGAGGCCAGAAGAAGAGAAACCATATCTGTTGAGGCTAGTATGGAGCAATGAGGATCACTTTATTTCTCAACCGAGCTGCTTTCTTGAGAAAAAGGGGGAAGGGGGTAGGCATAAAGAAGACCCGGGGCCAGTCGTGGAAACAGCATCTTTCTGGGGAACTCCCCCCGAGGGGGCATTATGGCAAAGTAGCTTCTGTACTTGTTGTTCAGGGGTGAAATAAAGAGGCTGCAACAAGGCTGGCTCCAGTGAAGAAAGATCTTCTTCACTACTCTGGAGTTCAGAGACCACTCATGAGGCATGAGGATACATCTGTTCAGTTTGTCCACTACCATGTTTGAATTCCCTAGGATGTGTGCTACGATCAGAAAGCAGTCAGACATTATGGCCCATTTCCACACTTGGAGGGCTTCTTGACATAGTGGATAGGACTAGATTCCCCCCTGCTTGTTGATGTACCAGACTATGGACATGTTGTCTGACTGAATAGCTATTGTCCCCTGAGGTAAGGCAGAGTGACATGCTTGCAACACCAAAAGCACTGCCCTTAGCTCTAGGACACTGATATGCAGACTGGCCTCGAAGGGGGAGCAAGTGCCTTGAACTGTCTTCTCGAGATAATGACCCCCACTCCATCTGGGAAGTATCTGTGTTCACTATAGCCTTGGGCTGTGGGGAAATAAAGGGGCGGCCTAGAAGAATCTACTCGGACTGCATCCATCAGGTTAGGTTGTTTTTGCATCTGCTGGATATGAACATTAAATGATTCATGGAGTGGGTCAGGATAGACACTAGTTTACAAGTAACCATTGAAGAAGCCTCATGTGAAATCGTGCCATTGGAACTAATGTGATCACTGCTGCCATGCAGCTCAATGCCTGCAGAACCAGCTGAGCTGGTATTTTGTTTGTGCGAAGGAGAGGAAGCACCTATGACTGCATTTTCTGTAACCTGTGTAGGGGAAGCGATGCCATACAGGATGCAGTGTTGAGGCAAGCTCCGATGAATTCCATGTCCTGAGAAGGGGCAAGTTGGGATTTTGCATGACTGACCATGATGCCCAGTTGTTGGGATAGTTCCAAAATGAAGTTTGTAGCTTGTAGTTGTAGATGCCTGGTGGGAGCGGTGAGGAGCCAGTCACTAAGGAAATACTTGTAATCTGTGCAGTCTCAAATGTGCAGTGACTGCTGCCATGCATTTGAACACCCTGGGGGCTGTGGTGAGACAAAAGGGCAGTACTCTGAATTGGAAATGACTGGCCCTAGCAGGAAGTGGAGAAACATTCTCAAGCATTTGTCCATCTTTACGTGGTAATAAGAGTCTTGAAAGTTGATACAGCACACCTAAACATCTTCCTCTTAGAAGGGAAGAATTGACTGAAATGTGGCCATCCAGAATTTGTTCAGAACACTGAGATCCAAAACTGGCCTCCAGTCCTCAGTTTTCTTTTGCACTAAAAATAATCCTGAGCAAAACCCACATCCTAACTGGTCTGGTGGGACTTCTTGGATGACTAGCAGCTTTTCTATTTCTAGTGCTGCTTGATCTCTCTGACTGGGTGGAACATCGGGGAGTTTTGCTGGGGTTCTCGGATAAAGAGTGAAGGTGATGAGATAACCTCCGAAAATGATCCTTAGCACCCAGTCATAAATGGTTATGCATCACCGGGTGTTTAGGTGCAAGGAAAATCTATCTTCCCCCGACTTCCTCCAGAGGTGAGCAATCAGGCCCCCTTTCAGGAGTGCTAGCAGGGTTGATCAGAGAAGACTTCCTGGAACCCTGATTCTGTAGATGACCCCCGTCTCTGGAACAGCATCTTCCATTGTAACTACCTCCTCTGCCCAGAGGGGAGTCTGAACTATATGTGTCCTGGAAAGGCTTCTGGGATTTCTTGAACCACATTTTATCACTCCTTTGATTCCTGGATTAACGATAGTTGAAGAGTGGAAAAATGCACACCCACAGCAGACAAAGTCTTTCCATCTTTTTCACACCTGGACAGAGTTTCGTTTACCTTAGGTCCAAATAAAGAGGATCCATCAAAGGCAGCACTGATGAAGGAAAATTTGAATGGTTCCACAAACTCACACAAGTGCATCCAAATGTGTCAACAAATAGCAACACCTGAAGCTGCTGACCTGGTTGTCCCTTCAACTGCATGCACTATTAGCCTCATGGATGAATTTGAGATAGATTCCAGGGTAGCTAACTGGGAGGCCACTTTTTCTTGGACCCGCTCAGCAAGTGCTCCCACCAGAGTATCTAAAAGTTCCTTTACCAGATCCCTTTGAAGTCTGGTAAAATGTGCCAAGAAATTCAAGGACCTGATGGAAAAGGTCAATGATGCACAGACCTGCTTCCCGAATCTGTCCATTGCCCTAGACTATCAGTTAGAGGGATGTACAGTACGACTTTCCTCGGCTAGTTCTTTCTTGGTGGCAGCCACTACCACCACCATGGCATCAACTGCTAAGCCCTTCACACAATGTGGTTGGTCTTCAGGAGCTGAAAGGTTCTTGTCAGGTCTCAGGGGGACTGGTTCTACAGTCAGGAGCCTTCCAAACTCACTCAGTGATTGGCTTAATTAGGTCATCAGCAGGTGGGGTCACCCAGGAGGTAGACAGGTGAGCACCATAGGCCTGCAAGCACACAGTCTCCTCACAGAAAGGGTCTTTTGACTTCCAATCACCACTCTGTTTTAGGATCTCAAGAATGTCTCCAAAGGAGGAGTCTTCCAGGGGTGACCGTGGGGAAGCGTCCCCCTCACTGAAATCCATGCCCTCTGTGACTGATTCTTAGGGAGAATCAAGGTGTTTCCTCTTACACAGTCTCTTCCGAGGAGCCTCCTCAGTGGGGAACATCTGAGGAGGACTCGAAAGAGGATATGTATTTATCAGGCAAATTTTGCGACCTTGGGGCTCACTATCCAGGGGTCAAGTTTGGCAGTAGAACCGAAAAACCTGGGGTCACAGGAGAAGACTCCTGTAACACAGGAGCCACCTGAGAAAAGTCAGTGGCCAAAGCTCTTTCCATGTATGGTCTAAAAAACAAGTCCCCCTGAGGAGGGATGGGAGCCCGGATCCATGACAGACAAATTCGGAACTGGGGTCACACCCCAGCCTGACAGACCAGAACTGAGGATGGGTCCCCAGCTGGCACATCCTGAAGAGACATGGCCGGCTCCATCAAAAAACTTGGGGCCAACTCAAACCCTTCTGGTTCAGTGGCAAAGACACGGTCCTGGTTACCCGATGGTGCCAAATGTACCAAGGGAGCCAGAGCTAGACTTGATGAAGACAAAACGGTTGTTGGCACAGAAGCTATCGGAACCTGAGAAGTTGGAGAGGAGGGCTCTAAAGCCTGTGTAGAGGTCATAAGAGAATATGAAGGGGTCGAAGGCTAACCCCCTACACCGGAAGGGAGAGGAGGCCGAGATGATGAGGGGAAGACCCCTAGCTGTTAGGATCTGATCTGCCAACCTAACGATATCAACTTTAGACAGACTTCTGGTGTAGTGAATGGACAACCCTGAAGGAGAGTCAGGTCTCTCTAAGAAAGGACTAGGGAGCTGTCCAAGGAATGGGTCCAAAGAGGGTTAATAAGAAGTCCTGGGTTGGGTAAATATATCTGACTTGGCACAGTCTGCTGTACCATTAGGGAAATTGGCACTGGAACGGTGGAGTTTTAATTACAGCAGTAGTAGTAGTAATCGCAGGTTGAATGATTGTTGTATTCAGTGTCAATGTCACTCGTATGATTTTTAGTGCCAAAGAATCGAACCGTTCTAAGGGCTTCGGAACATTGGCTCTCAGTTCCATGGAGGAATCTTTGGATGCATGTTTGTGTTTAACAACTGGTGCTGATTGAGACGTCAGCACCAAATGGGTAGATTTTGATCCAGAGGAGACTGGTCAGCCTTGGACAAGGCTTCTGCGGAAGGGGCTTTAAGGAGCCCTCTGAGAATGAATTTGTTTTTCCTCTCTGCCATAGTCCTATTACTGAAACTCTAGCAGATGGAAGAGTCTACACTCAAATAGGGCACACCCAAACAGTAAACACACTTGTCATGATTATCAAAGTTAGGCATTTTCCTGACGCACTCTATAAATTGTTTAAAGCCCGTAGTAGAGCTTTGAGGCTTTTTTGCCATAGTCCTGAACAGAAAAGGGACCGACAGTCAGAGAAGAAGGTAAGAACAAAAGAGTTAAAGAGTAAAGCAACTCGGTCACACTTAAAGGGAAAAATCTACCAACAATGTTAGAAAGATTACCAACAGTAAAGAAAAAGTGAAAGGGGGAGGGAAAAACTATCAATGATGGTAGAAAGGAAAACTACCAACGGTAAGGGAAGTAACACACTCATAAAACAGGGTAGACTAAAGATTAAAGCTAAAAGTAAAGAGTTTAAGAAAATTAGTTATAGAAATAGAAAATACAGCATTTTTACTTAGCTAGAGACATGAGTCAGCTGATGCGTCTTGTCGTAAGAGTGGCAAACGAGATCTGGGATAATGTGAAGAGGGGCACTGTGGGTAGACTAGCAGCTCGAGAGAATTTTTTTGAGACTAGAGGTTGGGATGAAATACTTTTCCTTACTGGTGAATCAGCAGATTTGTGTTCAAAGGAACTTGCCAAAGTGGTTGAGTGGTCTTGGCCAGCTGAAGACACAAAAATCAGTTTTACTTTGTCCTGCTTGGGCTCAAGAAGGATGTTTTGAATCGAAGGGCTGGTGGAAAAGCGCACAATATGCCTCATGTACAAAGAAAGAAGAAAACCTTCTTTGTTCATGTGATGTGGTACTGAATTATGCAGCATAATGCTGGAATTTAAGTATTCAGATGAGTGACAAGTCCACCTTTAGCATGCATCAGAAGACTGCAGGATCTGGTTGTTATTCATTTGCCTGGAAAATGTGTCTGTTGATAGTAAACTGCCAGGAGATTTTATTGCCCTGTGAAATAAACTACAGGAAGGAAAATGATGTACTGAATTGTCTAATGCCATATATGCAGCCTGCAGAGTTCATAGGATCTTATGCCACCTTGTCTTACTTGTTGATACAGCATCATAAAGTTCTTTGTATCTGACAGAAAGTGCTCCATGAAAAATATCCTAGAGATGTGCTTGTGCATTGTAACTGCTTTCATCTCATTCAGTCTGAAATGCAGAGACCCTTTTTGTCAAGTCCTTCACACCTGACCAGAGAGATCCTTGAAGTCAACTACTCATGCAAACTCTGAGGAATCTGCTGTCAGTTGTTGATGGATAGGAGTGGAGACAACTGATATTTCTTTCATCATCCTGAGACAATGAACCACCACATAATTTCTTTACCTAATTCAAGATAAAAATCACTGCTTCTAAACAGCCTTTTAGATAACTGTATACATTCTGAGATTTCCTCATGTCAATCCTTAGATGGAGAACTAGAAAGATGACATGTATGCCAGAAACTTCAGAAATTTGGAGCTTTGAGTGATTAATGGCAGAAGAACTTGCATTTGAACAAAGTGTACCACCGACCACCCCTAACAAGGTTACTGTATAAGAAGGCAAAGGGAGTTTTTTAATAATTTGCCGAGATGCCCAATGATTAAAATATTTTAATGGCTGACTATTCTTGAATTTAACATTTCCAGAGTTTCAGCAACAATGAAGTAGTCATCGAGATGGGGAAAAATTGTGCTCTGTTTCTCAATTTATGCAAACTATGGAACTGAACATCTAGTAAATACTTTAACAGCTAGGGGTCGCAAATATTTCCGTGCGCAAGACTAAAGCATACTCAATTTCTAAAGCTGTTGTGGAGCAACTCTTTTCAGTGAATGGCAGTACAGTGTTTAGTCTTTAGTATTAATACTAAATACTCCTTGTTATGGTTTCTTAGTTACCTATATGAAAGGCGACAAGCCATTAAATGGCAAAAATCCTACTCATCCTTTCAATCAGTTATAACCGGTATCCCTCAGGGCTCTATCCTGGGTCCTCTCCTACTTAATATATTAATGACCTCCACTCACCATGCCATCTTAGTTCAATATGTAGATGACTCAACGTTAATATGTGCGGCCTCAACAATATATAAGCTTCAAAAATCTTTCTCCTCTGTAGAAACTTGGCACAAAGAATCAAACCTCATACTCAACCCCAAGATAACCAAGTTAATGCTTTTTACCTCAAAAAGGTGCCAAAAGCAAAGGCAATGTTTTACCATAAATTCAGCAAGTAATACTGTCAATGAAACTGTAACTCACAGTAAACCTGTAGGCATTATAATAGATAACAATCTCAAATATGACCTGCATATACTGCACACCATTAAATCTACATGCCAGAAACTAGGCCGCTTTTATAGGAACAATGGATTCCTTAAAGATACTGCAAGAAAAACTCTAGTCACCACCTTATTACTGCCAACTCTCTTATACGCCATTCCTATCTTAACAAACTTAAACAATACTCAAAGAAAAAAACTTGCCTCCTTCTACAATAATAGCTAAACTTGCCACCAATCTTCCTCATGGGACCAACCATTGTCAGAACTTAAAGCAAGTAAACTGGCTTGAACTACACAACTACATAACATATTCACAACTAACTACAGCACACAAACTCATTCATCATCCAGATAAATGCCTGCACTACAAAACTTATTACTACCTACTGTCCAGTAAGGACCTCCTGTCTAGTAACAACTTCTTATTACTTACAAAGAAGTCAACTAATGTTGCAGGATACTAGCTCTAATCCCAATACGTTGCCAAACTCTGGAATAGTATCCCCACACAAATAAAACTCTCCAACAAACTCGATAGTTTTAAAGCACTGCTTAAACTACATCTTAATCAATCCTGGTCCTGCTCAAGCTCATCACAAGACTGAGACTTTGTGTTCACTCCAAATACTCTCCTTAAACAGGATACTCTCAACCTCTCAATGAAATGAAAAAAAAAAAAAAAAAACAATTTTTATACTAACTGCTGTCTGTACAATCCACTAAGTCGCATGTGGGCTTTGTCTTTAATAACTTTCACCTCTGTGAAATCTTAGAATGTATAAGTGTAACTACTGTTTGTGTATAAATGCAAATAGTAATGTAACTACTCTGTGTTTGACTAGAACCTAGTATAACGCAATGTAAGCAAATGGAGCTTTCCTCCCTGGGCTCCGCTTAAAATGGATATTACCCAGTCAGACTTATCCGGTAAATAAAGACAAATAAATAATATTCTGAACTGTTTTGCATGGCAATGTTGGCATACACTATGCCTAATACTGGTTTAAACCTGACCCTATGAGGTGATGCTGTAATCACTCTACTGCCTTCTTTTTTCAAGGACTTTTCCCAGTAAGTCAAAAAGTATCTTAATTCTGATGTGAGGATATTTATGGCACTGTGGACATAGGAGGAAGGTACACTTCTTTTATACAGTTCCCTAAAGGTTTAGTTTACTAGTTTCTGAACTGGAAGTGGTATCTACTTCCACTGAAGAGCAGATGATGATTTGCATTTCTTTTATTTCCCTGATGGTTATTCTTTTTCCAACTTGTTTTTGGTTTTGGTAGTTTTGTTTTTCTTTTTTACTTCTCAATCTTCTAGTGTTTCGATGTTACTGTATTTACATTGCTACCTTATAACTTCTGGAGCTTTTCTCGCCAAGTAGGTGGCTACAGTTTAATCTTTCAAAGTTTGTTGCTTTGCTGAATTTTAAAAATACAGCTCATTACTCTGTGTCTTGCTCAAGTCCTAAACCAAGTAGTGTGTGTGTGAAAATCTTTCAGGTTGCAAGCCCGCCACAGGCACACCTAGTAATTGATTTTACAGAGAAAGATATAAACTCAAAATATGAAGTGTTGAAAGTAATGATGTCTGAAAAAATTCTTCTCCTTTCGGCTGCTCCCATTAGGGGTTGCCACAGCAGATTATTGGTCTGCAGAACGAGTGGCAATAGAGTTTTACGGTGTCAAGTTGCCAACCCGGCACCCAACCTTCCTCGGAAGGCGCGTACACTCTAACACACTCACACTCACCTGGGGCCAATTTATGGTGTATAATCCACCTGTAGCATGTCTTCAGAATGTAGGAAGAAACTAGCGCACCCAGCAGAAAACTACGAGAACAAAGGGAGGACATGCAGACTCTGCACAGCAGGCACACCAGCTGAGACTCGAACTGGAGAACCTCTTGCTGTGAGGTGACAACATTAACTGCTGCACCACTGTGCTGCCCGATTTCTGAAAAAATTAATCAGATTAAAAGTACTTGTGAACAGCTAACATATGCCCTCTTCCAGCAATCACAGCCACGTAACCAGCAGTGTCACAACAAAAAGAAAAAAAAAAGAAGATGGATGACATTTCTCGGTACTTTATACGATCCTTGTGTCATCTGCATCAATATATTTGCTGGAGCAAGATCAACACTTGTCTTCATAGGGGAAAAAAACTGTTACAGAACTTGTCCAAACAAGTACAGTTTCACTACTGAGAAACGCAAAATGTTATTTTTTACAGTCAGCCTCTCCAAAGTAAGAAGCAATTAAATGTTGCATTTGGAGTACAGTATATCTGTACAATAGAAATAATTAGAAGTGTGCAGACACTGAAAAATAACACATGGAGTAAAAGCAAGTAAAAGAAAAATCGTGTGAGATGTGGGAAAGATGCAAGGAATGGTGAAAAGCAGCTGAGTTAATACTCTTGAATACATATGAATACTGATAGACGTTTCTGATTAAGTATTTGTGTACTATATAGGTAGTTCTGATGACACACACAAGTCTGGATTTTAGTCACTGCCCTAATCTTATTCAACATACCTATGGTACATATTAAAGAGCTAGTTAAGTTACTGTTAACTCAGGGAGAAAGAACTTCAGAACATACAATCTCATTCAAAGGATCTGAGCTTAGAAATGCAGCAGCCTACTTGTGCTATACTGCAGTACCTACAAACATGAATCCAGGCAGCTGGCATAAACATCAAAAGTACTATACACTGCGCCAAAGACACTGCAATTAGTCTTTCAAGAGTCAATAAATGGCTTCTTTAACTTAATCACTGATGGTAGTTTGGCACAATAATATGCAACAAACCTACTGTACATCACATGCTACTGTGTTGTCAGACTCGGAAATAGCACTTGCATGCTGACTGACAGCATTACAGTCCTGATTTGGTGTCTGATGCTAGCTCATTCCTTTAAGTACAATTCAAACTACTCAGTTAATACAACTAAATAAATCTGCCTAATGATTAAAAATTGAGGACTTAATTTTCAAAATGTACCTTTACTCTTACAACAGCATTGCTTCTGGGTACTGAAGTACATTGCCAATCAAGTGATGGGTTTAACAAACACATAGCCTATTACTTTAGCCTGTCTCTACCTGGGTCCAAAACTAGCATTCAACATACTAATCATATTCTAAGCATTTAAAAAACTACGGGATAAGAATGCTGTTTTTACCCCTTTTGTTTTGACAGTTATATAGTGAACCAGAGAAGCTCATCATAGATGTATCAGTGAAGCTGGTAACATTCCCTTAAAAGCATTAATTCCGAGTTGATGTGGCCCAGAGTAGGAACAAAAGAAGGGAAAGTAGAGAGAGAGAGAATAAAAGTGATAAGACATTTGTCTTGTGTTATAAACCTGCTGAAAGTGGGGAATAACATGCAACTCTACTCTTTTCACCTGCCTGTTACTAATTTGTACTAAAACTACAAAATCATAAAGGGAATTGAAGCAACACATCTCAAGGATATTACCCAATATTGACTAATACACGTTTTAAGTAACGGACGGCTACAATATGTAAATAAATCAGTTAAAAATTACACATATATTTAGTAGCAACCTTGTAATCAGGAAAGGAAATATTTCAAATAAAATGTTTGCCTTAGACTCACAAATAAGTTTCCAGATGGTACTTGCCTGATATCCCAGCTTGCTCCAAAAGCAGATGGTTCTACTTTTGTTATCCACTCAAGAGGTTCCAGAAACACAAGTTTTGCCTCATGGGGATATCTGGAATTGAAATTTTCCACATACTTAATGATAGTGTTTAGCAAGGACTCATTCAAAGGTGTAATTTCTAAGTTGCCAGTCCCAGAGCTCACAGATGTCCATTGTGCTGCTCTCGCTAAGGCTATCCCCATTGTGACAATATGTCCTTAACCTGTAAAGAAGTAAACAGGTCAGTGTATGCCTTTACCAGTTTCAGGATGCCTTTTGCACTTATTTTCACTTTTTATTGCTCTACATTTATTTCAGAAAAAATATGCATCAATAATGACCAAGTAACACATATAATGAAAAAACAAGAGTATGCAAAGCTAAAAAAGCTTAGTAAATTTATTGACTGCTTCTTAGTCAATTATCAAAGAAATGTTAAAAGAAGTGTTACCCACTTTCATCAAGAAACTGTTAATTCCTTTCTAAACTTAATTGTATAACTTAAGGCCCTATGTTATCAAAATTTTGTAGCTCAACTATTTATCACTTTCTTGAAGTTCAGACAAAGTTGTGTTTACCAAAGTCTGTGTTTATCCCCAGTGCAAGACACAACATACAATAAGCAAGTTATGAAAATCAAAATAACAAAATGTAGGTAGACAGAAATGCAGTCACCAGATGAATCTTTACAGGTCCTAAGCCCTAACCAAAACATGACCACTACTAATAAAATCTTAGCTGGAGGAATTACAGATATACAATTTTCATCCAATAGTTGTAAACAAACACTAATTCTATTCAGTATGCACTTGATACAGTTGAAGCCTATTACTGTCATGCAGCATGTAATAATAAAAGTCATTACATGTGATGATTTAACTAAAACAGTCTATGGGCTGACTCAGCACGTAAAAATCCACTACCAAACATTAGCGGACCGGAGTTCCGCTGTGGCGACCCCTAACCGGGATAAGCCGAAAGACATAACAAAGTCTATGGAACACAAGGAAGTCAATGCGGAGTGACAGGGTCTATAAGCATACAAAGAACTCCAGGAACAAGAAATGAAGAATACCCAGAATATCTGTAAATGGAAAAAAAAGGCGATAGAAAAATTAAATAAGAGCCTTGTGTACAACAACAAAAAAGAAGCAGGTCATAAGGAAGTCTGTGCATGAAAGAATAAAGGGAAGTCCTTAAAAATTCAGACAACTTTGCTTTTCTTGGAGTCAATAAACTCCTTTCTTTTCTCATATGTTTATCCCTGTATAAACAGCAATAAAAATACAAGTGACAAAGAAGGTGAATATTAAAACAATATGCTTAAAGAGAAGTGTGAGACAGAAAATGGTAACTGCTACAACAATAAAATATATACCTGCTAGTGTCACTTGCAGTGTGAAAATCCTGACATGTATACAATAGGATGTAAAATGGACTACCAAAAAACTGGAATCTGTCTCAAATAAGTTCAAACAAGCATGCAAATGCAATGTTATAGATCAAAACCATTGGCCTAATCACTACATCAGTAGAATGAGCACACACGAAAACTGTACTTTTTTTTCTTTAGAGATGTAGTCATTGCTTTAGCTCAGTGAGCTCTAGGCACAGAAGGCAAAGATTTACTGACTTTTTCAAAACAGAATTTATTACAATCACACAATGACGTGGATATGGTAATTTTAGAAACTCTGGAGCTGGATGCCACATTTTCAGAAAAATGAGAGGATTTTTTATCTCAGGGTTGAATCTGACCTGCCTGTGCACATCCATTCAATGTAACAAGTATTAGTCACCGTTATACTAATTAAGAAAGAAAGACTATTAGATTAATTAACCAAGATTTCTTTTGGTGGCCACCTTGGGCTTAAACGATTGATTTGTTCTCAAAGAAGCATTATTCTTTTGGAAAACCAAGCATAGAGGGTTGACACACAAAAAATACAATTCAGAAACCTTTCTGGCAGATATAATGGCCACCAGAAAAAGTGTTTCTTAATATAACATCTTTAAATTCTGCAACAGCAGCTGGTTCAAAGGGTGAGTAGTTACCTTCTTTAAAATAAATATAAAATCACAAGGAGGACAGATAAGAATAAAGAGACTGAGAAATGCCTTGGAAGCTTTCAGAGACATCAGTGACAATAAGTCAGAACCTTGACGAGAATCTAAAATCACTGCTAGATTGACTTGGCAATCTGTGACAGGTACTACAAAGGATCCAGATCTTTGGAAGTAGCCTTTTGAGAGAAACATGCCAGTTTTCTTTTGTATATGTTTCTAGTATTACATCTCTGGGGCAGAAATGGGAATTTGGACTATGCTGGTCAGGGCATGAAGCGTCACAGGCCACTGCTGGAACATGAGTAACCCACAAAAGAAAAAAGAAGCTGAAGGTTTGGGTGAGGCTTGCTGAATGGGTGGGTCACAAGGGTTCTGAAGGGCTTCAGATGTACAGACTTCAAAGAGAAGGCCAAAATATAAGGGAAAGAAACCTGTTAAGCCAATACAGTGCTACAAGGAATGACCCAGGAAAACTGAATAAATTTCAGAATAAGGGGAAAAATGTAATAGATTCCTGGGAAGTCCGTTATGCAAGACAGCATTCCTGGGACATCCCCCAAGAGGTAGGTATAAGGAAAATAAGCTACTGCATATAGCATTCTTTAGGGATGCAAACAGGTCACAACAAGGCTTGGCCCTCCAATGGAAAGTCTTCTGTGCCACTGATGGACTGAACAACCATTTATGTGACATCATTAAACAAGGATTGAGCCTGTCTAATAGTGAAATGGCTTCCTCCAGGATGTGGTTGGTTAACAGACGGAATTTTATGGATGCAACCCATTCCTATAACCTCATCACTTTTCAAAAAACTGACTATGATTGAGTTCCTCTCTGCTTTTTTTATGTATCAGACCATCACCATGTCTGTGTGGATGATAAAGATTTATAAAATGAGAACTGTCCTTATTTCAGGATCTACAGATTGACCACTGTGCGTGACAGTACATCTTGGGCCATCTGCCCTTGAACATGCCCCCCCCAACTATAGGGCAGATGTACTCATGATGACTGCCAAGGCAAAGGTGGGGAATATGAGTCACTCGGTCAGAGCCAGATTTGCTGTACCACCAACACTGCAAGTCCTGGAAACTTTTACATACTGTATCATAGGATCGGACAACAAAAAACAATGAATTTTTAAAAGGTCCACTGAAGGACTTTCATGTAGAAGTCTAGCACTCAGAGCCATGTAAGTAGTTGCTGCCATTAGTGCCAAAGCTTTCTAGCAGTATGAGATAGGAACTGAGTGAGCCTGATTGATCTGATGCACTACAATCTATAAATACAGGATCCTCTCCAAGAAAAGCCATGCCCTACAGGTTAGGATGTCAAGCATGCAACTAATGAATATAAGTAACTGAGCCAGCTTCATAGTGGACTTTTGCAGTGTTCATTCTGATTCTCAAAGATTGGAAGATACTAAAAAGAGACTCCTTCACATAATTTAGACCATACTGTGCTGGAGTGGGAATGGGCCAGTTACCCAGTTAAGGAAAAATATTCACCCTTTGCAACCTCTGGATGGCTACAACTGTAGACATGCATTTGATGCACATCCTGGAGTTGAGAAAAGACTAAATTGAAGTGTCCATAGTGGATAATCATGGTCTTCCACTCAGAAGTATAGAAATATCCTACAGTCCCTGTCAGTCTTATGTGAAGACAAGTGCTCTTGGACATCCAGAAAAGGCATCAACATACAAAGGGATGCTTTGGGGATGAATTTGTTTAGGGAACTCAGATAAAAGTACAGGCTTGTGTGTGTGTGTGTGTGTGTGTGTGTGTGTGTGTGTGTGTGTGTGTGTGTGTGTGTGTGTGTGTTTTGGGAACTAAAAAGAACATGAAGTAAAAACAAAAGGATCCCTTCTGATCTGGTGGGTCTTCCTGAAATGTTCTTTCATGTATGAGATTCAAGAACTCTTTTCTCATCACTCTCTTAATTGGGTGGCATGGACAATGGAAGAGTCTAGTACTGGGGTAAGGACTGGAAGAGAATCACATAGCCTACGGATAAAATTGTTCTGGTTAACTTGTCATACATGAAAGTCAGGCACACATCCAACTTGTACTTAGGTCTACAAATGGCAAAACTTCTAATGACTAACTCAGTTCATCAGCTAATACGTGTCAGAATCATAGCATACAATATAGTTTACCACTTTCAAAGAGAACATGAAAGGTGTGCATACTTTAGGCTCATAGGTGTCTATTAAGCTAATGACCACTGTGGCTTTTTTATGCCTAGCCATGCATTCCATCTGACAACTTCTAATTAATACCCTTGATAAGTGTAAGTTGGAGCTTGAGACAGGAAACCGTTAGGAGCAGGGGCCTGGGAGATAAAGCATTTACAAAATGCTTGTGTCAGTTAGAGACACAAGTGCCAAACCAGGCATGAATTTCCTGTTCCCCTTCCAATTGCCCAAGTTACACTAGAATTAGGTTAGGGAGGAACTCTGCTTCACATGGTAGCCTGTTTCAGAGAATGGGTAGTCTCTGAGCTGCACACATGTCCCTCTCCAGCAGGTCCTTATTTATACCACAGGCAAGATTTAAGTCTTTAGAATGGGTAATTCTGCTTTTTGATTTGTGGATATGCAGGAGACCCAGGGTGGGAACAACACTGCCTTGAATGCTAGGCACTGACCTCCCCTCAAAAGTCTACAGGAGAAAGAATACAGGGTTAGAGCTTTCAGGCAGTCTGCATAGGACATTGTTACTTACACCGTGTATTCTTTTAGTGAAGAACCTCTGAGGACTTTGCAATTATTAGATGTGCCCGGTTAGGTATATACCAAAGGGGACATTGTACTAAATGACAGATGTGATGAATGCATAATACAGTACAGCAATGATCTCCTTGGACCAGTTAGCATATGGTTAAGGTCTTCGCTTCCCATGCACAAGGTACAAGTTTCTATCCTGACCTTTGGCCAATACCAGTTTGCATGTTCTCCCTGTGTCGCTGTCAAAAAAAAAAAAACATGTTGAGTGTTTCCATCTCAAACTCACAAATGCATGACGCTGTGAGCAGCAGCAGCACAGACTCTACATGGTGCCTTATAGGAAGAACAGTTGTAAAGACCAACCACTTTGGGCATCTACTGTGGCACAGAGTATCCTCAGGATAAAACATGGATCACAGAATGTGCACAGTGGCAGGGCTAGCCACTCGATGGTGTAAAATATAGCGCTAGGTGATTTGGTCATGTTGACTAATGTCACAACATGGGCATGGGTATTTGACAGTGATAAGTAGGATGAGGACTTGGCCTACTCCGACCTATACCAGAGACCCATGCTAATGGTGGGAGGGGTGTATCTGCCCCTATAGCCAGTGTGTATCAGCCATAAAGCCCAGCAGCCCTGGGTCAATAAGCTACTGGCTGGCCTGTGTCCAGTTGCCCAGCCTGGGTTACCTAGGATAGCTCCTATTGATTGTGATGGTTCTGTTGGTTTGGGAGGTTGGCATAATAGTTAAGGTGTTTGCCATGCAGACACAAGGAGCAGGATTTGATTTTCACATTGGGTAACTGGCTAAGCTTAAAATTGCTCACAAGGGCAGTTAGCCTAGTATTAACCTATGAAACTATGAACTATGAGCTCTGTTGAGTGAAAGCTGGATGTAAAACAAATCAACCTTCCAAACATTACCTAAGAATTGCTACACTTTATGTAGGTTCACAGACAGGATGCAGCTTGGAAGTGGATGACGTGATGGTATGGAGAAGGCCAGACATGCTATGTATCCAAGAGACATGGTGGAAGGGCAGTGCAGCAAAGACTCTTTGCTTGGAATCCAGAGTCTACTACTCAGGAGAAGGACAAGCTAGAAATGGTGTGGGAATAGTGGTGAGAGAGAGGCTTCAGAAGGGAGTGACGGATATCATCAGAATTAGTGACAGACTCATAGCAATTAGACTCCAGTGCAATGACAGGGCAGTATGCATAATCTCAGCCTATGCCCCACAGCAGGGTTGCCACAGTAAAGAAAAGAGTGCATTCATAGAGCAGTGGCAGGATCTACCAGATAATGCAGGACAACATGAATTGGTGTTGATAATGGAAGATTTCAATGCACATACTGGGACAGACAGAACAGGATATGAGGACTGCCTGGGTCCACATGGGTGGGGCAATGGGAATAAAGAAAGAGAGGCCATTCTAGACTTCTGTCTGGCAAATTGCTTGAGAGTAGCCAACACATGCTTCAGAAAACAAACAGTCACAAGATCATATACTAGCCAACATGCAATCAGGTAAACTTCCTCCTAGTAAGAAAAGGCAATGACGTAGAATCAGTGATTGCAAAGTCATCCCCAGTGAAACAGTCAGCCCACAGCATAAACCACTGGTTGCCACAATCAGCTGCAGGCAATGGTCAGAGAAGGATCTAAGGTGAACAGAGACCAGGTTGAAAACCTGGAAGTTGACTGGAGAGAAAGTACAACTGTTCAAGGAATTACTCAGGACTCTATCACCCCAAAAAGTGGAGGAAATAGGTGGAGTTGAAGAAGAATGACAGTACTTCAAAACAGCATGTGTGGGGACTACAGAACAGATATGTGGCAGAGCCAGGTATGAAGTAAGGTACACAAGGAATGCTGGTGGTGGAATGCAGTAGACCAGGAAGCCATAAAAAAAAGAAGGGATGCTGGAAAATGGGAGATAGAAAAGATGGACCAGGCCAGAAAGGAATACTGGTTGGCTAATAAAGAAGCTAAGAAAGGAGTTGCAACAGTAAAGAAAAAGGCATCACAGGCACTCTTAAAAGCTTCTGGAAAGTGACTCAGTAGGTGGCACAAAAAAATGATATCAGGTTGCAAGACAGACAGAAAGATAAAGAAGATAGTCAGACACCCTTCATAAGGGATGTCAGCAGCAACCTGCACACCAGTTCACAGGACATCAAAGGCAGATGGAATGAGTATTTCCAGCAGCTTCTGAATGAAGAAAATCTCACAGAAGCTGTACTGCCCCAGACCTCAGACACAATCTATGATGAGAGAAGAAGAGGAGGCCACCCTGGAAGAAGAGCACCAATGAAAATAAAGTCAGAGAAAGCAATAAGCTCATATGAGGTCCCAGCAGATATGATAGAGATGCTAGGTGAGATAGGGGAGAAATGGCTCCTGAGGGTACTCATAGCAGTGTGGAGAGAAAGACATATCCCAGAAGGGAAGTCTGAATGGAGACGTCAGAACTAGAATCAGAGGGGCTGCAGCCAGCTAGCATAGAATGTCAGGTGTAGTGTATTACAGAAGAACGCCAAAGAACCTGAAAAGTAAGGTGTACGAAACAGTGGTGCGACCAGTACTACTGTATGGTACTGAAACCTGGGAGGTGAAGGCTGAGCAGATAAGAAAGCTAGAGGTGATGGAAAGTAAGTGCCTGAGAAGGGTAGTAGGATGAACACTGTGGGACAGACAAAGAAGTGAGGACATAAGAGCAGAAGCCAAAGTAGCTCCAGTCGCAGAAAAGATCAAAGAGAACAGATTACAGTGGTTTGGGCACATGTGCAGAAAAGCAAAAGACAATCTGGTGAAAAAGATTTACGGCAGAAAGTTAAGAGGAAATGAGGGCCTACAGCAAATAGGTGGATGGATTACATGAGAGAAGAACTGTGACAGTCAGGCATGAGTGTCAAAGAAGGCAGGAGTGTGGCATTGAAGTGAAAGAGATGGTGACATTAACATGACACCCCAACCACATGCAGAAAATGGGAAGAAGTGGGTTGATGATGATGATGATATACCATACATATGAAAAATGATATGTACAAAGATTAATATGTGCTGTTAAATTTACATCACAAGGATCATTTCTGCAGGACTGGTTTGCTTTTATTGGATTAAGCCACAAGTGGACATCTGTTTTTTGGACAGGTCATTTCAGTAGCCATGCATTCAGCGACATGCTTTGCAACCTCAAGCAATGGCTGTTAGTGGGCAAACTAGCTGTAAATGGAAAGTAACCCACCTGCCATTTTTTTTCTTCTTTAAAATATATATATATATATATATATATATATATATATATATATATATATATATATATATATATATATATATAATTCTATAAAAAATTGACTTTTATTGCCATTTTTTCTGCTTCTTTAGAGGATAAATTAGACCTCCTAAGAAAATCACTAACAAGTGCCCTGGTGACCATTCATTTTTCCTCAAAGATGATAGGGTGCCATTGTTTAGTTTAAGAATACTGTCACTAAAATGACATTTGCAGCATTCCAACAAATTTTATTTGACTGAATGCTGCAGTTGGCAGATGACATACAGCTCATTGTACTGTAGCAGAGTAAGTGAATGAGTGTGTTCTGCTTATTCACATTGCTATTTTGTGGTGCTGAGTGTGTTTTCTTGGAGAGCGGTGAACAGCAGAGTAAGGAAAATTTTGTCCCCCACCCCCTCACAGTTTAGTGATCACAGAGTAGGTATATTTAAACAGTACTGGGTGGGGGCAGTCACCCCCAAATTTGAACAGATTGATATCAAACATTTTTCAAGTTGCCCTTTAGACAATGAAATATTATTCCTCAGATAAACTCAGCCCTTATAGAACACAAGATATGGCTGAGAATGTATATAGGCCTGCGATTCTGAAATCCTTTAAGGAGGTATAACTGTTACTAGGAAAACAAAACCTACATAAAGGAGAAACTTGACATAATTCACATCATTTCTTGTGAACAGAAAAAGAGAGAGAGACTGCAATAAAATGCAATGAGTAGCACATGCATTAGCTCAATAAAGGCTGTTCTTCTAGCCAGTGCACATGACAGAGAACATTCTAACCAATTATAACCATCAACTTCATAAATGGACCCGCCACATAGGTTATGTTTAAGCACGTGACTATGTCATACTACAGCTGAATCACCACTTCTAGGTAAGTGTGGAGCCAACAGCAGTATGTGACCTTGAAGTACCTGCTCCCAAGGGATTGGGTGTGCCAGCAGTGGCAGTAGATGAGCAGTAGCCATAAGAATGCTGATGGACCTGGCCACAGAGGCAGACTGCTGCATGGGGGCAGTTAAGTTTCTCAAATACTCCAACTTTATGATCCATGAGATGCACAGCCTTATGCATGTAGTCAAAGGCCAAGCAGTACACCAATTATCTCTGCCATGGCAGGGAATGCATTCTCATATGCCTGGGTCATCAACATGTACATCCATTGTGAAATGCCCAATGTGACACTAGTTTCTAGCAATGAACAGTAGCTGCACTGATGATCAAAGGCCTGCTA
Organism: Protopterus annectens; assembly: GCF_019279795.1. Lineage (NCBI taxonomy): Eukaryota > Metazoa > Chordata > Ceratodontiformes > Protopteridae > Protopterus > Protopterus annectens. The sequence continues at coordinate 141,735,981 of NC_056732.1, forward strand.
ATCCCTACTACCATTTCCATAACTTGTGGTAGTCCCACTGCTAGCGCGAGAGCAGGGGAAACATGTATTCCCTGTTCGGGACTGATAGGCATGAACTGTTTTTCTATGCATACTGGAGAGTTGTGTGAAGTTTCCACAGGCAACAGAACTGAGTCACTGGGCATGGTTGATGGTGTTCCCTCCACGGTTACTGTTGCCAACAGTTTCACTCAGCCCTCAGACTGTGTCAAAAAGGTAACTGCCATCCATGTCAAACTCTGATCCTACACAGATCTTCTTTCGGCTTTTCCTGGTTAGGGGTCGCCACAGCGGATCTCTGGTCCACTAATGATTGGCAGTAGAATGTTTACTGGTGCCGTGGTGCCAGCTCGATGCCCAGCCTTCTGATCCTACACAGATATAAGGGATGATTTGTTCCATGGCAGAAGACCCCATTACTGTAGCACATGTGAAAGCAGCCAGAAATATGTGACAATTCAACAATCCACAATATTACAGGAAACAGCATATGCACAGAATGTAGACAAACATAGCTTGAGGTTTATGACATTGTACCCACATATCAGACATGCCTTTAGTAGGGGAGATGTGGTGTTTAACATATGGAATTTCATGGCACTGGCACTCCGGAACACCATGTTGATAACATAAAAATACCAGACTGATGCATTCCCAAACGAGAGATATGACAATGTGATCAGTTCTGCAGCCACATTCTGGCCTCCACTGGGTATCAAAGTCCTTCCACTGTCTCTGGACAAGAACATCAGGAACTCCTTCATGTTGGTGATGGTGGTCTGTGATGGCAGGAATTGATCTGTGGCCATTCTCTCCTTTGCAATGGCCTGAATCTTCATAAAGGCATGCAGAATCATATCGGTGACCATGCAGTGGTCTTGTCAGTGTCGAGACTCTGTCATTCATATCTGCAGTAACACAAGACATTTGCCCCTGTATGCTCCTGATGTATTTATGGTCAGGAAATGAGTGACAGAGTGAACATAAATGTGTGCAGCATCAGCTGTAAAACTTCCACACCCATGTGGCAGCAGTGGCTGCAACAAGCGGTACACCTGACAATCTTATTATTATGGGCCATGCCCTCAGAGCAATTCATTGATACAGCCTGTGTTGTCACATCAGACCTGTCAGCTGCCTACAATGACTTGTGTTCAAAAAATGCCATGCCAATACATGCTCCACATATTCAAACACATCCTGTTATAAACTGACAGAACTGCCTCCCTCATCCACTGTGCATCATATATGAATCACTGTTGCTGAGTGTATAGAGTCCAAAACATCTGCCTCTGTCTAAAGTCCACCTTTTAAGGGTCCTTCAGCTGTACATTTGGTGGGCCAAATATCTGGATCTATGCCTTTTCTGCTCACATCCCTCATTTCAACCCATCACCATATAGCTCTCAACCAATCAGAGACAAATCTCAACAGAATGAAGGACAAATCCTCAAATAATCAGGGAGAATCAGGGACATTTTTTAAATATTTGTACTATTGGCTTGAAACATTTGCAGATTAAGAGAATGTGGATTAATATAGATTTTCTGATGCAAAATGTCTGTAACTGTATTACTATCATTATTTCTTAAGGGCAAATAACCACCTTCTCTTTAGCAGTCACCAGTTTTAAGAGGGATTAAGAGGGACAGACCTACAATCAGAGTCCAAATCAGGGAAGTCCCTGAAGATCAGGAACAGTTGAGAGGTCTGTCAGTTGGCAGGTTGCTGTACAGCAAGTACCCCCCAAACAAAAATGTTAAATAAAGCCAGTCACTGTACCTGCCTGCCACTGGCTTGTGTACCCTCACCACAGCAGATGCAAAACACTTTTGCACTCTGTAAACCACTTTGAAGCATTTCTTCTGAAAAACACTTGCTGTACGTGAGGTGGTGTTCATGCTATCAAATTTTCACAATGGTGAGGGCCGTCTATTGTCCACTACTACAGGGCACGCACACCAATTATGCTAATAGAGCAATTTCACTTAACTGCCTAAGAATCACTACTTCAACATAGTGCAAAGTATAGATAGCCTACAGAGAGCTATGTGGCCTGTGCAGACACACAATAGACTATGAAGAGGTCCACACACATCTGTGCAAGTTCATGACACTGAGAAGGCCATGGGATTTCTATAAGCCACTCTACATCCTAAAGTATTTTCCCAGAAACTCAATGCTGTGATTTACAGTACACTCTCAAGTTACT
>NC_056732.1:141743210-141763210 GCF_019279795.1 Protopterus annectens
CTTGTCACTTGTCTGGAGCTGGATTTGGAGTCGGCCACTTTTACAGTCTGGGTTTTGTCAGTAAGCCAGTTGGCAACCCATCGAGTGACATAGGGATTTATGCCCAGCTTAGTAAGTTTATCTATGATTCCAGAGTGGGGGATGGTGTCGAAGGCCTTGGTGAGGTCCAGATAGGCTGTGTGGACCGCCTTACCCTCGTCCACAGCTATGGAGACTGATTTGAAGAAGTCAATCAGGTTCAGAAGACGAGATCGGCCCTTCACGAACCCAAACTGGGTGGTGTCCAGTGTTTGAAGTTTGCCAATGTCTTTGTTTATAAGTTCCATGATAATGCGTTCCATGCCCTTGCAGATCAGGCTCATCAGACTGATGGGACGGTAGTTTGTGGGATCCAAGGTGGACCCCCCCCCCTTGTGGAGTAGGATAACTGTAGCTGTGCACCACTCAGTGGGCACAAAGCCTGAGGTGAGGCTATGATTAAACATGACACTTAGGTGAGGTGCCAGTTCATTTTGTAGTTCATGTAGTACACAGCCCGGGATGTCATCTGGTCCCATGGATGCTGTATTCCTAGCTTTGGAGAATGCGGTTTCTATCTGTGTGGCCGTGATTATCGGAATTTGGCAATCTTTTGGTATTGAGATGGGTGCTTTAGGGGGTGAGAGGGGGGTGCAGTTGGCACTAAATCTATCTGCCAGGATATTGGCAATATCCTTGTTAACAGTATATTTAATGCCATTATTTTGTAGCTCAGAGCAGATCTGAGCATTGCCATTTAGATTTTTGACATAACTATAGAATGCCTTCTGGTTGTCTTTGGAATCTTTGGCAATTTTATTTTCGTAACTAGCTTTGGAGGATTTTATGAGGGATCTCAGCTTCTTACTGAGGCTGGTAAGGGAGTTTTTTTCATCCTGGGATTTTCCTCTTTTCTGCAACAGTTTCTTCTTTCTGTTGTATAGTATGTTTATGGCAGGGGACCACCAGATTGGCTTCTTTTTTTTTTTTTTTTTTTTATACACACACATATATATGCATATACACACACATACACGCTTACAATCACTACCTACAAATCTAATATGCAGTGAAATGTGACACACACGGATGTCTATAGTTGCTGAAAAATATAAGACAGTTGACTAAAATTAGATTTTCTATAAGAATGCCTAGAATACGCGATTCACATTTGGATTTCACTGAGTATGTGCACATTGTCCGATTCTGACTACTTGGTCTATTCCCTTTGTATAGAACTTTAAAGATATGTAACTATTAAGAAAGTCTCCATTTTACTACCTGCCACATAAAAATATCTATCCAGTCTACACGTATTAAGAAAGTCTCCATTTTACTACCTGCCACATAAAAATATCTATCCAATCTACATATTCTGTATGACAAAACTTATTTTTTTTTAGAAAATTTAGTGAAACACAGAAACACTCAAATCATGGCAATAAAACAGTTCACAGCAACTGGTAGCAGGTATATAGAATACACTTCCCCAAAATTGCAGCAAAAACAAAACATCACATTTAACAATGAATTCAGTACTTATCTGGCAAGAATAATTAAAGATGGATACCAGTCTAGGAAAAGAAGACTGCAACAAACATTTGTTAGGGCTTTCAGAGATTTGCACATCATTCATTAGGTACATTAAGCAATGTTTGGTCGTTTGGTGCACTTGATGACCTACAATGCTTCAAAAAAGTAAAAAAAAAAAAAAAAAAAAAAAAAAAAATCACATGAATTACTTCCTGCATCAGTTGACTGCTTCAGATTCAATGGGCTTGACAGGCCAAATGTTTTTTTTTCAGTCTTCCTTACTATACCCCTTTCACATCTGTCTAAGGCTGCAAGACATTTCTGGATACATCTGGCATATGTCTTTGGCTGGCTATAACAATGGATTAATATTTGACCTTTGGAATGACAGATTATAGCACAGATATAGAAAAAAAATTATTTTTTTGCAGTTCTTTCTTTTTCTGGTAATTTTGACATATAGCATATGGTGTACTGCAGAATAGCAGATGCTCAACAACTGTACAGTTAGCTTTCTTTTACAGTCACAGTTACAGAACCAACATTATTCTTCCCTAAGTACCTCAAGTAATCTACCACAGAGTTACAAAACTCTAAGTACCTGAAGTAGTTTGCCATGGAGGTACAAAAGCCTTTCTTCCACTATACCTATCTGAAGACTATGAGTTGCCGTTCTAGCATACATGCACGCACTCCCATAAATGCCTCTTCCCCAATAACTCAGATACACCGGTTTATGTTGTAGGTGCACAATGTTAGCACAGGTTATTCGAGCAAAGGTAATGTATTCCTGAACATATTAACATATACAAGAATGTACAAACATGCTGTTAACATAAAATCCTATACTTCTATCAATATAACTTTAGCCTAAGTGGTGTGCCAGCCCTAATACAATTGCCCTTCCCCACTTCTAGCCTATTTTTTTCCATGTGTCCCATTCTTTAAACTCTTTATCAATGCATATTCTCAAGTTTTGGACAGCAATCTAGGCTCCACACTTTTCTGTATGATGAAGCTCAAAAACGAAGCCAAAGACTGGAATCCACCACAGGAAATCTTTATTCAGCACTTTTGTCTCTGCGATAGGGACTTCTTCAGAATAAAATACATACATCCCAACAACCTTTATATACCAAGTGCAATTAAAACATTTAGTCAATTAATCAATCAAGCAATCCAATAGTAACATATCCTGTTCCTTAAAGTTCCCCACTATAGTGTTCTCACTCACATATAATAAACAGTCAGATATAATAAAGAATGGATAATAATGATTAAAACCATGTAGAACCATCATACACACACACACACACACACACACACACACACACACACACACACATAAATATCTGCCAAAACAAGTATGGACATGTTATGTATGTATGAATAAAATACATAGTACAACCTTAAAATGTTATTTACCTATACACCTAAAATAGACATGAAAAAATAGATGTAAAACATCCCTTCAATTATTTTTTACTTTATACAGATTAAATGCAAAAAGTATATGTGGATTAGTTATAAACTTGTGATTTTAATCTAAGAATAGGCTAATAAATACTGAGCTGTAGAGCCCAGGTGGTTCTGAGGCGTTTGACCTAATTTGCCACCTCAGCTCTGAGACTTCTAAAAAAATCATTGAGTGGTCCCCCTCTCTCGCCTGTTGTGACCTGTTCAAGAATTATAAAGTTAAAACTATGTCCTGCATTTGTGTGTGTGTGTGTGCTGCAAGTGCATTCTTGTTCTCTTTTCTTTTTATATCATAGTAGTGTTGGTATATCCTGCTTCTCAAAGCATTTTTAGTTTTCCCTATGTAGACCTTCAGGCACTGTGAACATAATGCCAGGTATACCACTGCTTTTGTGTTGCAGGACTTCTTCCCCGTTATGATAAGTCTCCCATAATTGGGTACAAATATTTCCTTAGCCTCTATTATGTGTTGGCATTGCAAACAATAGCCACATTTTATCATCCCAACCCAGCTCATATAGTCTTGTGTACGTCTCTCTAACATATTTTTGATGTTACAATCTTTCTTGTAAATAATCCTACCAGCTTAGCTTGCTCTGCATCCACACTGAAGATGTTCCAATTGTGTTTAATAATACCACTAATCTCAAAAAAGTGTACTCTTGGCAATTTCCCTATCCATGATTATACAATCAGGTTTCTCTGTTGCTGGTAAACTTAAAATGCCACAACGGAAATGCTATTATTAATACACACTCCTTCCCTTAGCACTTCCCATGCAAGTACTGCCTCCTAGGATAATTCAGTTTCTCTTCCTAACTTGTCTTAAAAAACATTTCATCTTCCTTTTATTCTGCTTAGCCTTTACAGATTCATATCGCTGTCTCCATTATATCCATATTTATCCTCACCAATTTATGCAAATCTTTTTAGCCTTTTTCTATGAAGGGTTTCTTACTTGGTTTCCCTACACAGACACACAGACCCACACACAAAGACAAACATAGACACAGACACCCACAGAGATGCATAGAGACACACATCCACATACAGAGTGACACAGACAGAGCCACACACACACACACAGGAAACAGACACACATACGGATATACACACAGACACGTAGATATGCAGACACACACACACACACAAACATACAGAGACAGAGAGAGACGCACATAAACAGAGAGAGATACACACACACACACACACAGATTACAGGGAGAGGGAGAGAGAATGACACACACAGACAGGGAGAGAGATACAGACAGAGAGACACAGAAACAGAGAGAGACACACACACACACACATATATATATATATATATATATATATCTATACACACATATACAAAGAAAGAGAGAGACACACACACACATACAGAGAGAGAGACACACACACAGAGAAAGAGAGAGACATATAGAGAGAAAGAGACAGTGACACACGGACAGACACACACAGAAATATACAGACAGACACACCCGCAGAGACAGCGACATACACGACACACACCCAGACACACCCACGCACATACCAAAGTGCACACACACATAGACAGACACACAGAGATACAGGCATACATACACAGAGATACACACACACACACACACACACACACACACACACGTGCACACACACAGTGAGACAAACACACCAACAGAGAGAGAGAGAGAGACAAACGCACATACACACACAGAAAACAAAAAGGCAGAGGGATCTAGACCCACAGGCAGACAGAGAGATACACAGAGACACAGACAGAAAGACATTCACAGAGAGAGAGAGAGAGAGAGAAAGACAGCTTGAGACACACACAGATACAGTGAGAGAGATGCACAGAGAGAGTGAGAGAGAGATGCACACAGAGACAGTGAGAGAGATGTGCAAAGAGAGAAAGCGAGAGAGAGATGCACAGAGAGGCAGTGAGAGAGACAGAGACGCACAGAGACAGTGAGAGAGACAGAGACAGAGAGACAGCGAAAGAGAGACACAGAGAGACAGCGAGAGAGACAGAGACACACAGACAGTGAGAGACACACCACAAAGACATACACAGAGACAAAGACAGACACATACACACACACCCATGCCCACAGAGAGTGACACACACACAGGCATACACAGAGACACAAACATACATAAACAGAGACACACAAACACAAAGAGAGAGAGACAGACACACAGAGAGACAGAGACACACACAGCGACACAGAGATATAGGGACACACACCCAGACACAGACATACACACACACACACACACACAAGATACCGACAGAGACAGATACACAGAGAAACAGACAGACTCACACACACACACACACACACACACACACACACACACACACACACACACACACACACACATGGAAAGACACCCACAGAGAGACACAGGCACACACACAGTGACACAGCCACACACACACACACACACACACACACACACAGAGACACAGGCACAGAGAGAGAGACACACAGGCACAGAGAGAGAGAGACTTACATGCACAGAGAGAGACACACAGGCACAGAGAGAGACACACACACAGGCACAGAGAGAGAGACACACACAGGCACAGAGAGAGAGGCACACACATACAGACACACAGGGAGACAGTCACTTACAGACACACAGAGACAGACATACACAGAAAAAGAGACAGAGACACAGACACACACACAGACAAAAATAAACCCACAAAGGCACAGAAAGAGAGACACACACACACACACACAAAAACACACAGACACACAGAAAGAGACACACACAGTGACACAGAAAGAGACAGAGTGACACAGACACCCACATCCACACAGAGACAGGCACATGAACACAGAGGGACAGACACACACAGGCAGACACACACACACATACACTGACAGAGAGACACAAACACACACACACACAGGTGGGCACACACAGAGAGACACACACTCACACACAAAGACACAAACAAAACAACAGAGAGATACACAAAGCAACAGAGACGCACAAAGCAACAGAGAGAGACGCACACACACAGAGGGACACTGACAGAGAGAGAGAGAGAGAGAGACACACACACACAGGGACATGTGGATACACACACAGATACAGAGAGACACACAGACAAAAAGAGAGAGAGACAGGCACAGTGTGAGAGAGAGAGAGAGAGACAGGCACAGAGAGAGAGAGAGAGAGAGAGAGAGAGAGAGACAGGCACAGAGAGAGAGAGACAGGCACAGCGAGAGAGAGAGACAAGCACAGCAAGAGACAGAGACAAGACCAGTGAGAGAGAGGCACAGAAAGAGAGAGAGAGACAGCAGAGACAGAGAGACACATTCACAGACAGACACATACACAGACACAGAGAGAGAGAAACACACAGACACATACACAATCAGAGACAGAGAGACACACAAACACACACACACAGGGACACTGACACAGAGACAGAGTTAGAGACGCACACAGAAAGACAGTGACACACAGACCCAGAGAGAGACAGATGAGAGAAAGACAGACAGAGGGAGAGAGACAAAGACACACACAGAAGGAGAGCGAGAGAGACAGAGACAAGGAGACAGAGAGAGACAAATACAAACACACAGAGGCACAGTCACTTACAGACACACAGACAGACACACAGAGACAAAGATACACAGACAACGACACAGAGAGAGAGACACACACACACACAGTGGCACAGACACACACACACATACTGACAGAGAGACATATACACAGACACAAACAGAAAGACAGAGACATACACACAGACACGCATGCAGAGACACACAGACACACATACCCAGACATACACCCACTCACAGAAAGAGATGCACACACACACACACACACACACACACACACACATGGACAAGGGACAATGACACAGAGAGAGATACAGGGACACACACAGCGACATGTGGAGACACAGACACAAAGAGAGAGAGAGAGACAGGCACAGACAGAGAAAGAGAGAGAGATGGGCAGAGAGAGAGAGGCACAGTGAGAGAGATTATATATATATATATATATACATATATATATATATATATATATATATATAGAGAGAGAGAGAAAGACAGGCACAGTGAGAGAAAGACACACAAAGACACATTCGTGGAGAGAGAAACACACACACAGACACACACAGAATCAGACAGAGAGAGAGACAGACACACACAAACACAGGGACACTGATACACAGAGACAGAAAGATACAGAGACACAAAGACAGAGAGGCAGACACACAGATACAGAGAGAAAGACACACACACACAGATAGAGACAGAGAGACAGACACACAAAGAGAGAAAGAGACAGAGGGAGAAAGAGAGACAAGGAGACAGACACAGAAACAAAAACACACAGACACACAAAGACATCCACACACAGAGACCGACACACACAGAAAAACAGACAAACACAAAAACAGAGACACACACACACACACAAAGGCACAGAGAGAGAGAGATGTGTGTGCACACACACACAGTGACACACCCACACACAGTGACATACACACACAGAAAGAGAGACAGTGACGCGCGCGTGCACACACACACACACACACACACACACACACACACACACACACAAAGAGAGAGACAGCGTGACACAGACACCCACACCCAGACACAGGCACATAAACAGAGAGAGACAGACAGACACAGATACACACACTTACACTGACAGAGACACAGATACAAACAGAGAGACAGAGACATACACAGACACAAACGCAGAGACAGAGAGACACATACAAAGCCACACAGACAGTGACACACACACACACAAACATCACACACACACACAAAGAGACACATACAAAGGCCACAGAGACATTGACACACATACACACACAAACACTGACACACAGAGAGACAGAGAGAGATATAGAGATGCACATAGACAGACACACACACAGAAATACAAAGAGACATACAGACACAAAGAAAGAGACAGGCGCAGAGAGAGAGAGAGATAGTCATAGCGAAAGAAAGAGAGAAAGATGCACAGAGAAAGAGAGGGAGAGAAACAGGCAATAAGAGAGAGAGAGAGAGAGACAGGCACAGCGAGAGAGAGAGAGACAGGCACAGTGAGAAAAAGAGAGAAAGATGCACAGAGCCACAGAAAGACACATTCACAGGCAGACAGACAGACAGACACACACGCACACGCACACACACACGCACGCACACACACACACACACACACACACACACACACACACACACACACACACACACACACACACTGGCACACACAGAGAGATACAGAGACACACATAAACGGACACAGAGGCAGACTGTCAAAGGAAAAAACTTCAAAGACCAATTCACGTTAGGTTCAAGCAACGCACCCTTTATTACTTGCAGCAAGGAGCCAAAGCATGTATGCACAAGGTTTGTCTAAATGATTAATGACTAGTAGGTTATATTTATACAGTTCTCTTCCTGTCACATAGAAAATGTTACATTCTATTGCTGACGTAGTTAGACACAGCTTTCTGTATGTTCTACAGAAAATATTGTTAGACTTATTGCTGACCAAGTTAAAATATCTGTCATTCTGCAAAAATATTTTGAGAAAAACAACCTGGCCTTGGGTTTATGTCAGTCCATTTCAGCATTTCAGTTCTTCTATTGTACTGTTCTAATACATTGTGCTACATTTTACCTAGATTCAAGGTACATTTCTAGCTTTAGTACAAGTAATGCTGACTACGGTTTAAACTTTCAAGCATCTATTGTTTTCTTTATCAATAGCTTCAAACAGCTGCATGTTTTCTCATGGCATAAGCAGAAATCAATATCCCTTTGTTAATTTTCATGACATCAGCAGAAATTAATTACTTCTTGTTATTTGCTGACATTGACAGAAAATAGAATGTTTCTTATTAAGTTTCTAATGGCTGTGCAGATTCATGCAGTGTGAACAGAATAAATGTATTAACCCTTTTAAATCTCAAATGCACTAAATGCACTAAGCATGCACATTACTATTACATATTTTTCTAAAATCCCCCTTTTAATACTTTTATTCTATTTTCAAGATAAGCATAAACAGTTTTTCTTCCCCTAACCTCTTCCTACTCAGGATTTGCAGTTAAGAGAGTCATTCAGTTTAAACTTATGAAAGCATTTTCAGATTTTTAACAATTCTTCAAGTTCAGCACCTTGGTATAAGGTTTCTGAAACTGACATGTCTATAAAGTCTTTAATCAGTCTTTTCATGCAGGGGATGCAGCAGCACACACATACCACCAGTAGGATCATTCCTACGCAGATGGCAATCAGGATGTTCATCAGGATACTGCCCCACCCCCAAACAATCTCTGGAAAAAGTCAGTCAATGGATTTGGTCATGGCTGACACCTGCTGAATTACCTCAAGATGATTGTCTATCTCGTGTTTGTGGTCAGGAATATACGAACAGCACTCCTCCTGGATTAAATCCCACGTACCTCCTCTCGCCGCTAGGGAGAAGTCAAAAGCCATGTGGTTTTGAAGCACTACAGTTCTTATGGCAGTCAGTTCATCAGTCACCAATTCTAGGGCAGAAAAGGTTGCATTGCTCATTATTTCGAGAAGTTTAGACAATTTTCTCAGTTCCCAGATTGATTTAGTTGCTCCATATGCTGGCAGTACACCTGCCCACGAGATGATGGTATCACCCAAGTCCATATGTGACAGTCCATTTTTCCCTAAGCCCACAGCATGATGGTTTTTCCAGCCCGCATTGATTTGCCCCACTGGATTGACAGGTTTTTTGATTTCTCGTCGAACATTCCGAATTTTCCCTTGAGGTAAAACTGCTGTGTGTCATATGGCCGGAACCAGGTACCCCAAATAACAACTGCCGGACCAATTCTCAGGTAACCACTTGTATGCTTTCTTACCACATACAAAATAACAGTCTTCTACTTTGGTAGTAACTTTACTATGTCCTGGCACTGGATGAAACATTTTTTTGTCTATCATAGACAGTTGTCTATAACGGTCAGCATTATGTTTTACTTCATCAGTTGTCCTATGCATCAGTTCAACAAATGAATCATAGCTCATGTTGCAATAGGATCCTGTGTTATCAGTCTTATTGTAGCATCTATAGGGAACAGTCACATTGCAATTGCTTCAACCCACCTGAACTGTATCATTTTTGTAAAAACACACAGTCCCCCTCTGTCGAACAGACAAGTGCAATGCTACTTTATCTTGTGATGTGACATCTGATGTATCATAGACTAAGTTTTCCCAGGTCTTGTTGGCTCCTAGGGGGACTGAAGTTAGCAATAACCCCCCATATGCTGTTGGCAAAGCTGTGCAAATCCAGCAATTCGAAACATTGAAGGTCTCAGCATACACATATTTGATTGTCTGGCAAGTGTTAAAGTTTGGCTGCCACTCTGCATACAACTCGAGAAGTTTTTCAGGCTTGTTGGCTGTTGGTGAAGCACCCACCAAGAGGAGAAAATGCTGAGAGAAGGAAGGAGCCACTTTTGAGATTTTAAGTATTTTTCCTCTGTTTATTTGCTAAGTTTTTCTGCATAGCCACCTATTTTGAGCATTTTCTGGCTTGTTAAACTTGATTTCTGCATTAGTAACTGTATTTAGAGCACATCCTAGAGCTGTTTACTGAATTTCCTGTTTGCATTTATTTTTAAAATAATTTTTTTCTCAAAACTTGCATTTTATCTGTCTTTGGCCTAGCACTCTTGTGTGGGGTCATTTACTGCACTGTTATAACTTGTTAATACTTGTGAACCTCTGCTATCTCTGAAAAAAACAAAAAAAAAAAATCTTCCTTTTTTCCCACTTTTCTGAGATTTAAAAAAGTTCAGTTACAGGCTTGCTGTTCTTGAACTGTTTGTAAGTTTCTGTGAGGCCATTTTTTGCTTGGGCTAAAGGGAAGTCTCTTTGTTGATCAGTGGCAGTGAAAAACATTGAGCAGCCTGCCTGCCCCTGTGGGAGTGGTTACGGACTTGAAACTGTAGTTTTATTGGCCATTTTGGGTCAATTCCAAAACTCCTTCATCTTCCTCTCTTAAAACCCTCTTTTGCGCGTTTTTGTGCATAGCGTAACAGCGGGCAGCGCCTCCTAATTGGGTTTAAACTAGTCCTGGCTCCACAAAGTCTGCTCTTCACTTTTTCCCTTAGAACTGCTCTATCTCTCAATTTAAACACCATATTCTCATTCTAAGGCCCTTCACTGGTCCAATTAAGTAATCCTACAAGTTAGCACTATTAAACCATAAGCACTACTTACTCTTATACTCTCTACGATTACCCTGTCCTCTATTGGTCCGTTTTAAATTCAATTTCCCTATATTACTCTAGCATGTCCAAAGGTCAGTCAATGGTTTCCTCTCCAGTCCAGCTGGTGAATCTGGGAATTTTGAGGCAATGTTACAACTGTCTCATGTACACGGACAACCCTCTCCTCCTCCAAACAGGTTCAAATATATGTGAGAGATGCAACTATTTAGCCAAACTGGAGGCTGAGCTCTCTCATCTCAAAACTGGTGTAACCAGTCAGGAGGAGAAGGTAACCTCACACAACACAATTCCAGTATCACATAGTCCCACCACATCAGCGAACCAAACACAAACACACAAAAACATACTCGGAGGCTCTAAATAAAAATCTACCTAAGCAACAGAAACCTCCAAAGCAGACATCCAAGCAAACGCTACCTCAAAACAAAACACAACACAACACATAGCCCACAAAGGCAGTGTGCCAAGCAGCCACAGCCCTTAAGGCTGAATAACACACCTGATACTCTTGTAATAGGTGATTCTATTGTCAGACACACTGACGTCCCGCTCACCAGGCTGAATAAAGAGAAGGTCATGGTGAGCTGCCTGTCGGGTGCTAGGATCCGCCACATAACACAAGCACTCAGGTCACTCCAAAGCAAATACAAATATGACTCAGTCATTGTACATGCTGGTGTGAATGACCTGAGACGTACCTCCCTGGACTACATGAAAAGAGACATAGAGGAGCTCTCTGATCATGTAGCCCAGGCTGGTATGACCCTGACCTTGAGCAGCATCTTACCCTCACCTAGAATGATGCCACAGTACAAAGACAAAATGATCAATTTTAACAATTGGCTAAAATTTTGGTGTCATTCAAAGGGGATCCAGTGTCTGTCAGCCAGGGATGACATGCTCGACAAGCCACGTTGCTTCGCTAGGGACGGCTTGCACCTGTCACCACTGGGCTTTCGGATATTGGCAAAGGCTCTTGCCCCTCCCATAGTGCCTTTTATAGGCAAGGCTCAAAAGTCAAACCCACCCCCATAGACAGCACAAGGAACAAGAAACTAAGGGTAATGCTGCTAAACGCCAGAAGTCTTAACCTCAAGATGCACGCACTCGAAGCTCTCCTCAGTATGGAGAACATCGATATCTGTGCAGTGACAGAAACCTGGTTCAAGGATCCAGACAGCACCCCAGCACTACCAGGCTATACCTCATATCATGCTTTTCGGCCCCAAAACCTGGACCGAACCACAAAAGGAGGGGGAATTTCCATATTTATCAAGGATATCCACACCTCCAGGTTAGTGGCATTGCACAAAGTATTGGAGACCATCCATGTGCAACTAACAGTGGGCAAGGCTGCTTTTCAGTTTATAGCATCCTACAGACCACCCTCTCAAAGTCAGGAATCCCACTCGGCTTTCCTGAAAACATTGGAGAACATGAAGATCTCTCCGAACACCATTATATTGGGCAACCTCAACTACCCAAACATTGACTGGGAGCACTACTCAAGCCCCAGCACCTTAGCCCAAAGATTCCTGGAAATTATAAACTCAAATGCTATGGAACAACTAGTCACCACTCCCACAAGAGGGGACAACATACTAGACCTGATCATTACCAACATGGGGACTCTATGCTCCACACCAGAAGTATATCCCTCATTGGTAAGATCAGACTATAAATTAATTTCACTGGATGTCCACATCCCGACCCCACCCCCAGCCCAGAAAACCACAGTGAAAATCTTCTCAAAAGCAAACTTCTCACTTCTCAAAACTGAAGTGGAATCCTTCAAGGCCCCATGGCCAGTGGAAACTACGGCCCAAACTGCAGAATCCTATATAAACGCATTCTACGGACATCTCCAGGAATGCATGGATCATGCTATCCCAAACAAAACCAAGACCCAATCATCCAAAGGCAGGCGTCCAGTCTGGTGGACCCCTGCCATAAATAAACTGTACAACAAAAGGAGGAAGCTACTACATGATAGAGCAAAATCCCTAATAGGGAAGGCATCTCTGATCAGTACTAGCAAAAAATTAGGATCCCTCATAAAATCCTCCAAGGCCAGCTTTGAGAGCAAAATTGCACAGGACACCAAAGACAATCATAAGGCTTTTTTCAGTTATGTTAGAAACCTGGGATGCAACTCCCAGACTTGTTCTGAGTTGATTCTAAATGACAAAAAATACACTGAACCCACAGACATCGCCAATATCCTGGCAGACCGGTTCAGTGCAAACTTCTCCGCCCCCACCCCCCCAAAAGAGCAAGTATCTATCCCAGCAGAGGGCTGCCTCCCAAACATCTCTGATGCTCAGGTGAAGGCTGCCCTCTCCAAAGCAAAAAACACTGCTTCCATGGGACCAGATGGCGTCCCAGGTTGCGTCCTACATGAACTCCAAGAGGAACTAATACCTCAAATAAAACAGCTATACAATCTCAGCCTCACTACAGGATATGTGCCCACAGAATGGCGTACAGCAACAGTGGTCACACTCCACAAAGGTGGAGCCTCTATGGACCCTGGAAACTATCGCCCCATAAGCCTGACTAGCTTAGTCTGCAAGGCTATGGAGAGGATCATCATGGAGCTCATAAACAAAGATATTGGGGACCTACAGACACTAGATCCTACCCAGTTCGGCTTTGTCAAGGGCAGATCCTGCCTTTTGAACCTGGTTGACTTCTTCGAAACAGTCACCAAAGCCATAGATGAAGGGAAGGTAGTCCACACAGCCTATCTGGACCTTGCAAAGGCATTTGACACAATACCCCACTCGGGCATCATAGATAAGCTATCCAGCTTAAATATAAACCCCTATGTCACAAGATGGGTCACAGACTGGCTCAAAGACAGAACCCACAGAGTGAGAGTTGCTGGAGCCATGTCAGACTCGAAACCGGTCACAAGTGGCGTCCCACAGGGTTCTGTCCTGGGACCACTCTTGTTCGGTATATACTTTTCCGAGGTACAGGCAAAAGTGGGAGGACTATGGCTCACCAAGTTCGCAGACGACTGCAAACTGGGCACCATAATCAACTCTCCAGCTGACACAAACATCCTTCAAAAAGGTCTCACAGAGACAGATAACTGGTGCCAGTGCCATGGTTTAAAGCTAAATACCAAAAATGTATAGTCATACCCTTTGGCAAAAACAATGTGCCCACAAATTACCACATAGGCGGAAACCCATTAAATACAGAGAAAGTTATTAGGGACCTGGGGACCCAAGTTGATAGCAATCTCTCCTTTGAAAACCACATTGCCAAAGTGGTTAGAAAGACCTTCTACATAGCCCACCTCATCACGAAGGGTTTCACATCTAGATCAAGAGAGGTAAGCGTGCCCCTTTATTCATCCCTCATCAGGCCCATCGTAGAATACAATGCCCCTTTTGGGATGTACCTTACCCGACACCTGCAGCAATAAGAAAGACCCCAAAAGTATCTCACCAAGAGGATCAAGGGTCTCAAACAGATGCCATATGCTGCTCGGTTAAAAAAACTCCAGCTCTACTCAGTTGCATACTGCCTACTTCGAGGCGATCTATGCCTGACATACAAAGCTATGTCAAATCCAGAATTAATGGACATGCTCCACCTCAGTAAATCTAAATCCCTTAGAGCCACACCCTCGAGGGACTTGAACCTCAGCACAGAAATAAATAGAACTTGCTGGAGGGACAGGTTCATAACCCAGAGGCTCCCTTCGCTCTGGAATAGAATTCCAGTTCATGTGAGGCAGAGCACCTCACTGAATCTCTTCAAGAAGAATCTCGATAGGTGGATGGGGGATCATAGGTTTGTCCCAGGGATTACTCCCATGTCACTATTAGACAGAGGCACAGTAAACTAAACCTTAAAAAGGGCACAGTATACTCAAATCAAGGGGTGGCGTAAGCCATACAGAATCGGGCTAGGCTTATAATTGCCTCAGGGCAGATAGCCTAGTATGAACCTATGAACTCTGCATGCTTTTTTAGTCCAGTTTGTGTGGCTGAAAAAAGGAATGGCCACAACAAAAAGATTATTGTCACTAGTACAGTCAACAGGATGGTTATGCAATACTTCCGAGGAAACGGTTGTTCTGCATTCCTGTTTTCTACAACTCTTCCAAATAGGTACATTTGGATCTTACTGGATTTTGTCATCTTTATTTCAGACACGTGTTCTTACTCTCTGCCCTAATAGGGCCTTCAGCACCGATGGTTTCTTCACTGGGGTTGAGAAGGATCAGTCCTATTGATCTGACCCCCCCCCTTTGTAGCTAGACTTTGTGCCGAGGGCCCCGACGGAGAGGTAAGTTTTTTGTCCAGTTCAAAGTTCTTAACAAGTTTGCAGTGCGTCAGGTGGATCCATGAAGCTCGTTCTGCTATCTTGACTGCAGTGGGTGTCGAAAGAAGCACCTGGTAGGGACCTTCCTACCTTGGCGATGACCAATTATTCTTCTTGACAACTTTTATCCACACCCAGTCCCCGGGTGTCACTGCCACTTCTGATGTCTCGGTTTGCAGAATTTGACTGCAACAGCTGTTTAGAATTCATGACTTTCTTCATATATTCAGCTAGTGTAAAATCAGCTTCCTGGTCTGATGACATGAGAGGTTTCCACTGGGGTGTATAGTAAGCCCTTACAAATAATTTTTCAAAAGGAGTCAATCCTTTTGCTGTATGGACAGTTCTCATGCTCAACAGTGCCAGGGGTAAACAGTATATCCAATTTTTCCCTGTCTCAGCTATCAATTTTCTCAATTTGTTTTTTAATATACCATTATGCCTTTCAACTAGCCCTGCAGATTGTGGATGGTATGCACAATGATTTTTTAAAGAAATACCAAAATGCTTACTTAACTGCTGTATGGTTTGGTTTACAAAGTGTGTACCATTGTCACTGTAGATCCTTTCCGGAATACCGAATCTAGGGAGGATTTCTTTGACAAGTACTTCTGCCACTGCGGCTGCATCTGGATTTTTGGTTGGAAAGGCTTCCACCCATCTGGAAAAAATATCTACAATGACAAGACAATACTTTTTATTTTCACATTTGTTCAATTCTATGAAATCCATACAGATAGTGTGAAATGGATATGGTGGTGTAGGGAAACTCCCTTGCTTGGGCTTTAACGCCCCTTGTGCATGATGGTTGTTACAAATCTGACACGTCAAACAATATTTTTTGGAGTCGTTTGTAAATCCATACGTTGTGAACACCTGGTTCACCAGCTGTACCATCCCCCATGTTGAGACATGGCACTGCCCATGGCTCAACAAAGCTGCATATCTAAATAAATTAGATGGTAGTATCGGTTTCCATTCTCTAGAGATGTACAGCCCCTTTTCGAGAACTGCTCCTCGTTTTACCCATCGTTGTTTTTCAGCTTGCGTAGTGAGTGTCTGCATTGTTTTTAACATTTCTAAGTCTAAAATCTCAGAGGGTTGCAATTCCTCATTTAAAAGAAATACTTCTGTAGCTGCTTGTTTTGCAGCTGTATCAGCTCTCACATTACCTTTTGAAATCCTAACTTGTTGCTTGGTGTGAGCTGTGCATTTACAAATGGCTACTTTCTGAGGTAACTGAACAGATTATAAAAGGTCTAAAATAAACTGTGCATGATAGGTTTGCCAGTAGATGTTATCATTCCTCAGTTTTTCCACTGTTGCGCAAAAACATGTACAGTAGAAAAAGCGTACTGGCTGTCAGTAAAAATGTTTACACATTTACCTTTGCTAAGGTACATGCCTGTGTCAAGGCAATCAATTCTGTTACCTGTGCAGATAAGTTGTGTGGTAAAGGTTTTGCTTCTATAATCTCAGTATCAGAAACTATTGCATATCCTACTAGGTTCTGTCCATCCTGCAGGACCACTTTTGCATGAGCCATCCACGTAGTATGTCACCTCGGCATCATCCAAGGGGACATCCGTGAAATCTTTTCTAGGTAGTGTCTTTTGCTCAATTACCTACAGGCAGCGGTGCGGTGTGCCGTCTGCAGGGGTAGGGAGCAGAGTAGAAGGGTTCAAAGTCGTGAATCGCTCAATTGTCATATGAGGTTGGCTCAACAATATAGTCATACAGGAAAGATGCCTAGCAGGGGAAAGATATGCTACTTTTTCTTGTAGTAAAATAATCACGACTGCATGAGGTACTCTCAAAGTGAGAGGGTGAAATAAGACTACTGAGGCTGAAGCCTGTACTGCCACTGCAGCTACAACTACTGCTTGTACACAGTGGGGTAAGGATTGTGCCACTGGGTCTAGTTGTGATGAATAGTAAGCAATGCCTATCCCCATGCTGCTGCTGTGTCAATACTGACGTCATGTAACCCTGTTTACAATCTACAGTTTGGAAAAAACGTTTATGATAGTTTGGCAATCCCAGAACTAATAAGGACGCTATTAACTGCTTCAGTTTACAGAAAGCAGATTCTGCTTCTGGTGTCCATTGTAATAAATCATGCGCTACCATAGGCTTCTTGTATATAAGGTCAGTCAGAGGTGCAGATTCCAAAGCATAGTTTGGAATCCAGCTCCGGCAAAAATTAGTTGTACCTAGGAAGGACATCATTTCCTTCTTGGTAGTGGGTTTTGGTGCTTGCAAAACTGCTATTTTTCTGTCCTCATCTAATGTTCTGCCTTCCTTGGATATTTCATATCCCAGGTATTTAACTTGTTTTTTCCAAAGCTGCAGTTTATTTACCTTATGTCCTTCAGTGGCTAAAAATTGTAGAAGTGCTATGGTATCTTCTCTACAATCCTGCTGGGTGGAGGCTGCCAGCAAGATGTCATCAACATAAAGTAAAATCTGACTGCCTCTTGGTGGGGTGAATCCCGCCAAGTTGCTTGCCATTTCTTGTGAGAATATTGTTGGACTTTCACAATATCCCTGTGGTAGTCGGTATATGTATACATTTTCCCCTGAAATGTGAATGCAAACCAATACTGGCTGTCGGGGTGTATCGATATCGAAAAGAACGCATTGCTGATGTCTACCACAGAAAAATACTTCTGTTGAGGTTTTAAATCATTCAACAGGGTGTGTGGGTCTGGCACCGTGGGTGCCCTTGGTATTACTGCATCATTTACAGCTTGTAAATCTTGGACCATACACCATTCTCCATTTGCTTTTTTGACTGGAAATAAGGGTGTGTTACATGGTGAATCGGGAGATTCTACTAGTATCCCTCCTTTAAGTAGGCTGCTATAATAGGCTTTATCCCTGCCTCTGCATCTTTTCTTAAGGGATACTGTCTCTTTTGTGGTCTAAATGCTGAATTTGGCGTGATAGTAACTGGTCCTGCTGTACGAATAAGTCCTACATCTGACTTTCCTGTTGACCAGAGAGTCTCTGGTATATTTTGTAAGGCATTTTCTTCCTCTTTCAACAGGAGTGCCAATCAGCTGTCCTCACCAGACTAAATGCACAGCTGGGTTGGTCTGAGTTATCCAATTTAACTTCTGTATTTGTATTCCCTGTTCTGACAGTTCCAGTTCTGTTTGTTTCTCACATCTTGTGACTTTTTCTCCTAGGTCTGCCCATTCTATATTTCTGTTTTTGGTTAAGCTAACATGTGGTAATCGATTAGATTTATAAAGTGCAAAGAACTCCTGGGGCAATGAACAGCTAGCTACACTGTTCCCTTCTGTGTCCCAGTACAGGTTACACAATATCAATCTGTTTGCATGATTCTTAAATAATTCTTGCTCATATTCCTTATCAGGTCCTGGTGTGTTACAATAATACAGGGTACATTGCAACAGTTGTTGCTTATCAATGTCAAGGGAGGGGAACTTCTGATGACTACACTCATTAACTCTTTGGTTACAGTCCCTGGACCAGTCGTACCCAAGTCCTGGCTGTACCAATAAAACATTTCACCCTCCGATTGCACTACAAAGGTATCAGTTTGTCGATGTGCTTCCATACCCTGCATGGTTGGGACTGCTGCTATACCAAATAGCTGCATGAGGTCTCTGCCCAAGAGGTTTACTGGGCATTTTGCAGAAACAACAATTTTGCTTTTTTGTGTCAATCCTGAAACTGGATCAGTTATTGCAATGCCACGGGAGAGAGGCTCCCCATACAGCTGTCCATTAGCTGCTTTAACCAGTATGTAATCACGTGTCTCTGTGTTTTCTGGTAGTTTGGAGGCATGTATCAGGGTTCATGATGCCCCTGAGTCACACAAGAATTTGACTTCCCTCCCTTCTACCAAGAGTGTAACTTCTGGTTTTGTGTCTGCTAAATAGAGCTCCAGGCTCAATAAAGCTAGGTCTAATATTTCATCTTCTTCATTGTCACTAACTTCCTGCACTTCCTCTACTCCCTCTATCACATTCTCTGTCCCTTCTTCGCTAACCCCTTCTAGTGATTCCTGACTACCATATAGTCAAGTCCTCACCCTCCTTGTCTTCCGTTGTTGCCTTATTTTTCCTGCAATCCTTTGCCAAGTGTCCCTTTTTACAGCATTTAAAACATTCACCCCTTTTCTTTCGCCCTTCAAAGCCCTCTGATCGTTGATCAGATTGTTTCCCTGTGCATTTTTCTTGTCCTTTTTCCCAGACTGTACTACATAAACTTCTGCTCCATCTTCTACAGAAAATATTTGAGCTTTCTTTTTCTTTTTGCTATTAATATGCCTTTCAGCATGCCTAGCATATTCAAGTAATGACTGTAACCTGCTTGTATGATCTACCATGTGTTTTGTAAT